>NC_089768.1:33787500-33825000 GCF_040412425.1 Macrobrachium rosenbergii
ACTGAAGACTGCATTGGCTAAAAACGTCGAGGAAAGTTGCACCGCAGAATTTTGTTCCATCATGATAACGCTCCAGCACATTCATCAAGGGTTGCAAGAGAAGTCCTACGGAAATTTAGGTGGGAAACTCTTCCACATCCTCCTTATAGTCCTGATCTTGCTCCTTCAGATTTTTTTTTTCTGTTCCCAAAACTCAAGGAAAACTTAAGAGGAGTCAGGTTGAATCTTTGGATGCTGCTAAACATGCAGTTTCAACATGGTTTAATAGAAAGGCCCCAAATTTCTACAAAGAAGGGTTGCAGAGGTGGAAACAGCGCCTTGAAAAGTGTATAGAGTTAGATGGTAGATATGTAGAAAAATGATGTTTGAATTTCCTTAAATAAAGAGTATATTGAATATTTCCTGGAACTTTTGATTTACCCTCGTATATATATATATATATATATATATATATATATATATATATATATATATACACATTATATATATATTATTATATATATATATATATATATATATACACATTATATATATATTATATTATATATATATATATATATATATATATATATATATATATATATATATATATATATATATATATATATATATATCTATATCAAGAAAGAATATATTATACAGCGTACGTGTCACTTCTAAACCTTCACTCCTGACGGTGATAAGTCCCCTAGTTCAAAGCTAAACATACGCAGCGTTAACAAACGCCCCAGTAACAATTTACTTAGCGCATGATCACAAAACAAAAAAACATTATTTTAAAAGATCCACCTTTAATATTGGTTATCCCTCCACCAACTGACCACCACAACCTTTACAAATCTGCATGCTTTGAGGAACGCACTGCATGCATACATAAGCAGCGGGGTCGAGAGAAGCCTTGGAAGTGACGGGAAAGGTGCAAGCGTTAGAGAAAGAGCATCGACTGCTTGCATTCTCTACTGACAGCTCACACAATGTAGCGTGGCCTTAATACACATTCTCGTCACTAAACGTCTGGCCATTCGGAAAACGTCAAAAATCAGTGATAATCGGATTAAGATCTCGGAATTAGATGGATAGATAGATGAAGAATTTAGGCCAAAGGCCGACCTCTGGGAACTATGAGGTTATTCAGCGGTGCAACGGAAATTGAGAGTAAAGTTTCAAAGGTGTGACAGGAGGAAAACCTCGCGGTTGCACTATGAATCAACTGTTAGAAGAGGGTGGAAAGTAAGATGGAATATGAACGGAGGTACAGTGAGAGGAATGAAAGGGGTTGCAGCTAGGGGTCGAAGGGACGCTGCAAAGACCATTCAAGTAATGCCTACAGTGCACCGCATGAGAAGCACTGAAAGCACTAACTCCCTACGGAGGTCTCGGAAATACTTCACCGGATATGTTATCCCAAAGATTTACTTAATTAACGACGAAAAGCCGTAAGACGAGAGAGAGAGAGAGAGAGAGAGAGAGAGAGAGAGAGAGAGAGAGAGAGAGAGAGAGACTCGGCCAATACGCTGAACCAGCTCTCGGAAGCCTTCCCGAAGGTACAAATCAGTGACCTCTTCCCTTGTCCAGCCACGCCAAAACTCGTTGCCGCTACGGGAAGAATATCCGTTTGTCCGTCCAGAAACAAAACGACGGAACAGAGGGAATTTGTTCCGATTCGTCTGCTTCGAGATCAGCCGGGAAGCAGGTGGTAATTATGCGCTGATCAATATGCAACAAACGACCGAAGAAGTAACGTACACGAATTGCTTGAGTTCTTAATTAAAGATCTACTTTATTATTATTATTATTCTAAACATGAACCTCATTCATATGAAACAAGCCCACAGGGGCCACTAGACTTGAAATTCAATCTTCCAAAGAATATTATGGCGTTCATTTGAAAGAAGTAACAGAAGATAACAGGAAATACATAAAGAAGAAGAAGGGGGGATCAGTTATCAGAACTAATAATAATAATAATAATAATAATAATAATAATAATAATAATAATAATATCATCATTACAAGGCCTTAAGAGACTTTGAGGTAACAGCTACACGCTGAATGAGAAGTTATAATAGAGAAAACGCCATGCTAATTAAATACCAGTGAAAAAGGCTATGATATCCAACAATAATAATAGCAATCATCATCATTAGAGACATTTTTAACACGTTCAATCCTTTCCAGGAAAGAGGACGGTCAATAAAGCTGGCTGACCTGAAGTGACCTCTTGGGCTGTCAAGGACGGGAAGGCAAGCAGTTCCAGGCATTACAAGTGTGGCACTGGAATAGAGAATTTAGGCCCCAGCGCTGGGACCTATGAGGTCATTCAGAGCTGAGAGGGAAACTGACATCAAGAAGTATAGCAGCTGCACTATGAAGCCATTGTTGGAGAAGGTGGAAAGTCAGATGGAAGAAAGAGACTATGAATGGAAGTACAGTAAAATTAAAGAAAGGGGCTGCTGCTAGGGGCCGAAGGGAGGCTGCAGGAACCTCAAGTAATGCCTACAGTGCACCACGTGAGGTGCACTGACGACACTACCCCCCTACGGAGATTACAAGTATGAAAAAAAAAAATAAAACAAGCAAATAAGTGACCACAAGCATTAATAAACATGCATTTACAAACAAATAAATGTCAAGCGTAAACTCTGAAAGTTTCGTAAAGAAATACTCTTGAAAATTTATTACAATTACAGAAATTAATGACGTTAAGAGCAAGAACACTTACAAAGCAGTCTGTGGGGAAAGTGGAATTTCTAAAAATGACTGGAAATGATTCGGCAAGGCTACGGAGCAGCCAATTACCACAACACAGACCAGAGACCCCACACACACACACACACACACACACAGATCAGGCAGTGATGAAAGATAGGGAGTATCTTATGGACAAGGTTTCCAGATGTTCAAAATAATTTTCATAAAACAGAAAAGCTTTTGTACAGAGAGAGAGAGAGAGAGAGAGAGAGAGAGAGAGAGAGAGAGAGAGAGAGAGAGAGAGAGAGAGAGATTAGAGTGATGAAAGATAGGACAAGGTTTCCAGATGTTCAAAATAATTTTCAAAAACAGAAAAGCTTTTGTACAGAGAGAGAGAGAGAGAGAGAGAGAGAGAGAGAGAGAGAGAGAGAGAGAGAGAGAATCTTATGGACAAGGTTTTCAGATGTTCAAAATAATTTTAATAAAACTGAAAAGTTTTTATACAGAGAGAGAGAGAGAGAGAGAGAGAGAGAGAGAGAGAGAGAGAATCTTATGGAAAGATTTTCAGATGTTCAAAATTTTAATAAAACCGAAAGCTTTTGTACAGAGAGAGAGAGAGAGAGAGAGAGAGAGAGAGAGAGAGAGAGAGAGAGAGAGTCCACGAGTGACTTCATCGCAGCCGGCTCCACTTAAAACATCAAACAAGAGGAACAGAATAAAGGGACACGAAAAAAAAGATAAAAAAATCGATCAAGTGCCGGCGACAAGAGAGGGGGAACTCTGAAAGCGAACAATAAGGCGACCTGAAATGTAAGAGGTTACAAAAAAGAGAGAGAAAAAAAAAAAGTCGAAAGTATTTCAAGACCAATTCACAAATGCTGAGCAAGGTTAGTTCGGTCGTCGCTGGCGGCAGCACTAACTTTAAAAAATATAATTCGATAACAATGAAAGTTTCCTGAATGGGGTTAATTCATGATTAAGCAGTTAAAAGTATGAAAGTGTGAATGCGCCATTGGCCATTGAGCTGTTATTCCTCAGTAAACAAAGCAGGTTAAAGGAATAATAATAATAATAATAATAATAATAATAATAATAATAATAATAATAATAATAATAATTATTATATTATCATTATTATTATTACTATTTTTATTATTATTATTTTTCTCTCTAACGAACACTTACTTTCTATCTGAAAGCGAGATTCTGGCAGGTTGAATGCATTCCCTCTTCAAGGAATGAAAAGGGAATGCATTTAACCTCCTTTCGAGGAATGAAGTCGCAAAACTGACACCAGCAAACCTCCCCCTCCCAACCCCACACCACCTCCAACCAGGCACGCATGCACGCACTCACACGACGAGAAGCGGTAACTCGGAACAAATGGTTTCTTTTCCGATCCAATTCGTTAACCCTGTTTCTTAACTGCATGACAATCAATATTTCACGGCAAGTATTAATTTATTGTTATTATTAATAAACCAACCCAGAAAATTACTCAAAGTAGAGCTGCAAATTAAGCATTTGTAACAGAAGTTTAAGTATGTCAAAATGAATACAACTGAACAATATTCACACTGGCACAAGATTCAATTAGGCTAAGAAACAAATGGATTACATCGCATCACACAAAGCTCTCCCAACTAAAAAAAAAAAAAAAAAAAAAAACTAAAGAACCAGAGAGAGAGAGAGAGAGAGAGAGAGAGAGAGAGAGAGAGAGAGAGAGAGAGAGAGAGAAATTTTATCTTGGAAGTGAGAGAGCCTATCTCCCATAATATCCTGTTACTAGACAAACAAACATCAGCTTACATCCTCGTCGGGAAAACATCCCCATCTCTTCGGAAGTGAAGAAAACATCCCCATCTCTTCGGAAGGGAGGAGATAACGACAAAGACGAGAATAACATCACCCACAGCAAATGTCACAGAATCAAAGCATTTCACCTCCAGCAAAATGTGCAGGAAAAACATTAATTTTTTTTCCAAAGAAGAAAATGTCAAATCGCGCGGTTTCCCTTTCACAACAGGAACATAATCTAAAATTAATCGACAGGTCTGACGTTGCGACCCTTCCAATCATGCTAGAACAAGAATTACTTTGGGAGCTTTTAAGACGTCACAGACAATTTATATCCATGAAGTGAAAGAATTCCATTTCAGACCAATATAGTAACAGGGGTTAAATTGATAAAGTGTTCCTGTGCATTAAAAAAAATTGTCAGATTGCATGCGTGTCAATTCTGCATATAAATTTAGGTATAAAAGTACAGTTCATACTAAATTGGAGCAGAGGTTGGGAGGAAGAGAGCGTATTAACTTTTCGATTTTTAAAAGAACTATAGTCTATATTTACGTAACATGCTGTAGGGATTTTTCTTCCGAAAACATAAATTAACTAAACTTTAAATTTTGGAGTTTCTATCATGTCTCAAATGTCACGATAATCGTAACTGGTGACTCAGCTACAATATACTACAATACACATAAGGTACGGATTTAGAAAAACGGGAAATTACCAAATAACTCATCTGAACAAGATATACATTATTAATTCAAGTCACTCAGGGCCCACGAAGTGTAGCTGTAAAAAACGAGCAACCTGAATCTTTAAGACGAAGATAGGCAAACTAAGATGAGGTTTCTATCAATGACAACATTTGAGAAGTGAAAGATTGACAAAACCATAAATTACCACAGTACTACATAAAAAAATTGAATAAAAAATAAAGGGACCAATCAATTCTTGCCACAAACTCCTCGACACTATTCGAAGGCAAAAAAAATTTTACGAGGCTGTTCATAAAACGTTGCATGGTACCTCGTTGTTGGCGGTATTCTCTCAAACTGAGAGAGAGAGAGAGAGAGAGAGAGAGAGAGAGAGAGAGAGAGAGAGAGAGAGAGAGAGAGTATACCTTAGTTTAACCAGACCACTGAGCTGATTAATAGCTCTCCTAGGGCTGGCCCGAAGGATTAGATTTATTTTACGAGGCTAAGAACCAATTGGTTACCTAGGCAACGGGACCTACAGCTTATTGTGGAATCCGAACCACATTATACCGAGAAATGAATTTCTATCACCAGAAATAAATTTCTCTAACTCTTCACTGGCCGGTCGGAGAATCGAACGCGGGCCCACCAGAGCGCTAGCTGAGAACGGAACCCACCCTCCCAACGAGGAACAGAGAGAGAGAATTAAAAAATGAAAAATGATGTCGCTTATGAGAAGAGGAATACGTGTAAGAGTGCCGAGATAACAAGAGACAAGGAGGATGTAAGAGAAGAGGAGAGACATGGATTTGAGATGAGGGGGTGGGGTGGGGGGTGGGGGTGACCCACCCCCCCCCAAAACCCCCCACCCTAAAACTCAGCCCCTCTCCAATTTATCGGCCTCACTTTTACAGTGACAAACAACAACGCCACTGTTCCTTCGAACGCACAACACACAACACACACACACACACACACACACACACACACACACACTCCTCCCCTCTCTCTCTCCCCCCCCTTCCCACCCATTTCGTGTCTGTCACCTCAATCATCATCTACGACAAACAGGTCTTCAGTCTTCTCTCGCGCTCAAATCCGAAACGCTTATAAATCTGCCATGGAAAACATGAAGGTGATTAAAAAATAATCAAGAGTGGTTATGCTACAACAAAAGCATTGTTAGTCAGATCTATGAAATTACCGTTTTAGTCAGTTGATTAATTGGAAAACAACCATAGCCAATGATTAAACTGGATTAATCTTGCCTTACGACAGCATATGGGCTCTTGGTCGTACGTGCAACTCGTAAGGTCTTTAAAAAAAAAAAAAACAAAGTATTTTATTTAGTCATGGTATTATTAATTTTCTTTTTCCGCGCTCTTTCCACTTGATCCATACAAAACTCACACAAGAATAAAACAGTAAACACTACACCACGACACCTACACTAACTTTCTTTTAAACAAAGGCACACCTTTTTCGACTGAGAAATCTCTTCTTCGAGCACACGAAAAAATAAAATTGCATATGAGGGGAATTCAGTTGCAGTGGTGCTGGGGGGGGGAGATATCAATTGCCTGGATGCCAGAAGAGAATTAAGCAGCTGAAGTGCAACGGGGGGTCCCCAGTCGGCAAGGTGTAAGAAGGTAATTCCATCGCCGCCTTGATGGAAGAGGGGAAATCCCGTAGCCGAGGTGTAATAGGGGAATTCACTGACAAGGATGCAAGAGGGGAAATCAGTTGTGAGAGTGCAAGAGGGTATTCAGTCACCAGGCGCAAGAGGGGAATTCAGTTGTAAGAGAGGGGGGGTATTCAGTCACCAGGCGCAAGAGGGGTTCTAAGAAAACAAGAGGGGTACTCAGTCACCGGGTGAAGAGGGGAATTCAGTCACCGGGTGCAAGAGGGGAATTCCAGTCGAGGTGCAAAAGGGGAATTCAGTAGTAAGAGTGCAAAAGGGGAATTCAGTTGTAAGAGCGCAAGAGGGGCATTCAATTGTAAGTGCAATGGGGAAGATGGGAATTCAACTGTAAGAGTATATACAAAAGAGGGGAATTTAATTGTACGAGTGCAATAGGAAAGACGGGAATTCAGTTTTAAGAGTACAAGAGGTGAATTCAGTTGTAAGAGAACACGAGGGGAATTTAGTTGTAAGAGTGTTAAGAGGGGAATTCAGTTGCCAGGTGGAAGAGGGGAATTCAATTGCCAAGGTGCTAGATGGGAGAGAGAGAGAGAGAGAGTGTATTGGGGATACGAGCCACTTCAGAATTCACGCCACCTAACATCGCGCACCACTTGAAATTTATGGCGGCTGCAAATGACTCGGCTTAAGGTACACCTAAACGATGCGTAACTGACACCAATCCGACCAGTTCCTCCTTGGTTACGCCCCTATCCTAATGCTGCCTGCGATTTGCGTAACTGAGGAGGGGCCACTTCAAAAGTATGCGTAAACTGATCTCGATATTACCCGCAAACCACTCGAAGGTGTTTTCGCAATTATCCGTCGCTGAGGTAACATGCTATACTCTCGGCGGATGCCTTCCACATATTGATATGGAGTCTTTCGTGCAAGGAGGGTTTATAATATTGATGTTTTTGATTTTTTTGACGTTTGTAAGTAGCTGGTGCTCAAATGGTGGAACAGGTAACCGTAACTAAACTACGTTTTAATGTCTTGATTTAATAATGAGAGCATGCACCAGGAACAAGCAGTATGGACCTCTTCCCAAGACCTGCTTTCGAAATTTGCCAGCAGAGAAAACCTCGCTCAGATACTATTAGAACTTGGAAGTAGTAAAACCTCGCCCAGACTTTACTAGAACTTAGAAATAAATATGTGGTGTACTCTGGGTGAATCAGACCCCATTCATAAATTGAACCTGATTAAACGATTCGAGAACAGTTGACAAAGAAAATAACAATTTACCATCATATAAAGTCAAAGCGGGAAGTAATCCTCAATTCCACAAGAATGCAACCATATCTCTCTCTCTCTCTCTCTCTCTCTCTCTCTCTCGCCAACGTGAATTAAATCACAGTTCTACAAGAAGCAGCCCTCTCTCTCTCTCTAATGTTAAGTAATCCTTAGTCCATACGTGTGAAACTCTATCTTTCTCGATTCGTAACAAGTGGTAGAGCGTTCAGCTCGCTTGCTGAATGGTCTGCGTTCGGTTCTATAATCTGACGTGATGGGAACGTCACGGGGGTTCCCCAATGATTCAGCATGCCTCTGTTGAATTACAACAATAATTACATCAATGGTTGTTAGTTGACTGTTGTGGGTCGTAGCTGGTGTGCGTTCACAAGATATATATACATATATATATATACATATATATGTATATATATAAGTATATATATATCTATATATATATATATATATATATATATATATATATATATATATATATATATATATATATATATATATATATATATATATATATATATATATATATATATATATATATATATATATACCACTCTCACTCTGAATAAAACCATTTAACTAAAAACCCACATTTACAGAATAAAAACTAATTCAATTAAATATCTATATTTACTAAAATGTAATATTCAAATTTTGTAAGATTTGCAAATCTTACAAAATAATCATCTTTTTAATCTTAAAAATAATCAAGACAGATATACTACAATCTGTCGTTTACTAATACTAAAAATTTTTTAAGTCGAACCGCTTTCAAAGCCTTCACACTTCTGACTGAACATTCCGAACAATTAACCCTAATCTACTCAGTCAAGCTTTTTAAAACGGATTACCGATGTTTGGGAATACGGCCTGCGAACCTCCCCTAAACGGGTAAATGACGGGGGATTGGGGGGCGGGGGATGGGGAAGAAAACAGGTGGACGTCGGGTAATAGGAGGAGAAACATCTGTAGGATGAACTCATCCTCCAATCAAGCGCTGCTTTAAGAGAACACGAAAGCAAGGCGCGCTTCATTTAATGAAACCTATCCACTTTTTTTACGATTATTTGTGCTTTCATATTTTTTAACCTTTTTCTACCTGTCAAACTATTACAGTATTATTATTATTATTATTATTATTATTATTATTATTATTATTACTCAGGACACGAACCCTACTCGCGTGTAACAAGCCCACCGCAGGGGCCATTGACTTGAAATTCAAGCTTCCAAAGAATATGGTGTTCATTTGAAAAACGTACCGCATGGTAATAGGAAATACAGAAAGAAGGGATCAGCTATTAGAAAAGAAAATATAAATTAAATTCGGCGATCTCTCTCTCTCTCTCTCTCTCTCTCTCTCTCTCTCTCTCTCTCTCTCTCTCTCTCTGTCTGTGCAACTTGTCAAATTAACGGAGTGTTTTTAACTGAAAACCTTTAATCACATCACATTTCTTGTCATTTGCAAACTTTCAACTGTCTTACAAGCTTAAAAAGTACAGTTCTCACTGAACTATAAATGACGAATTCAATTTCACGAGCAATATTTGACAGCAACGAGAAAAAAGTTATCCTTAAGCCACTTTAAACTATATTCAAAATATCTTTGGCAAAAAAATGTACACTGTCAATGTACCATTTTCTACAAACATAAATCATAAATATATTCATCTTTGACAAAAAGAAATTACATCAGTGTATCAACTTCTGTAAGCACAAATCAGTAATGCACACAAACAACGAAATAACGTGCAAATAAATCAGCAAAAAGTGTTTGTATTAAAAAAATAAATAAATAAAAAAAGGTAGGGACGGCCCCTCAGAACTGAACTCGATTCCTACAATTATTCATTCTGGCCGAAATATGGTGTGCGCCATTCGACACGGCGCTCCACTTCCGGATGCACTGGCGAAAAGGGTTGGGCTTCCTCTCCAGGTACTGCAGGATGTGAAACTTTTCTACCACAAACAGGTAAACAATGCGTAAGAATATTTAATACGAACGTCTATTAGAATGACTTTTACCACTGCCATCATTCATTTTTTATATTGTATATTTTACTGCAATAGGCCTTATTCCCAAAATGAAGTTGCCTTAGTAAAAAAAAAGAAAATATTTCGTAGTATATTTATCCCTTAATTGCTTAAAAAATGATGGACACCTGTCTATATATATATATATATATATATATATATATATATATATATATATATATATAAATACAGACATATATATAAAATATATAATTGATATATATATATATATATATATATATATATATATATATATATATATATATTTATTAAACAAGACATATATATAAAATACACAACTAAACCAATTACCCGTAATTCGGGTACGAGAACTTGGCAATCATCACTATTATCTTATAAAATATGTTCCATGCCTCTACTTTTACACTACGCTTACAATACTGGCTACTTTTAAGGCTGGTCTCTCGGTAAACATTACCTATGAATCACTGACTAACAAAAAATCAGAAAAATACATTTGCAGTAATCGAAACAGCGCGATAACTATACTGCGTAAAAAAGAAACTCCTTGCGCTCAAGTCGCCTGAAACTGACATTACTAACACTGGCGGCCTCAAGCACTGACGACACTCCATACATAACAAACAGCAGTCCTTTGTACGCGAACCTGACGCAAATTCAGTCCGAAAAACACTCGTGCAAGGAATGTCATTACTTAGGTGACGTTCTCAAAAGATTACACTTTTCACAAATAACCAAAGCCATTTGCCAGAACGAACGAAGGGTAAGTCTGTGACTTGGTGTGAAATCTTTCAAGTGTAAAAATTCTTGGTTATAATTTTTCAGACCTCGAGGACATTAAACAATCTGAATTAAAGTTTTATAAAAATAAAATCCCACTACGGAAAACTTTAGAACTTTCTCAAGTGTATGCAACATGCCACTTTACAGCACTTTACAAAAACAATGAAAAAGCTCTATAACATGACACTTTAGAGAACATAAAATCATCTGCGAAGTATGTAGAAATATTCTGGAACTATAAAAGTGACGCGCATCTTTTTAACACTGACATTTACATATTTACAGTTATTAATCTTACGAAGATGTGCATTTATCAGAAAAAAAATCTTTTACCTAACTAGTGAATAAATGACAGTTTTACAAAATGTTACGCATGTAAATGACAAATAAAATGTCTGTAAAATGGTGTTTATAACAATACACCTGTAAGTAACTATGAAGCATTCTTATCCAGTTTACATCATAACGGAAAATAACAATGAATATTACTTAATTCGTAACAAAAGAACGTTCAAGTTATGCGTCCACGCTAGCAGTTGAAGTTCAGCACGTCGTGATAAAAAAAAAAAAAAAAAAAAAAAAAAAAAAATATATAAATATAAATATATATATATATATATATATATATATATATATATATATATATATATATATATATATATATATATATATAAAACTTCTTCTAGATTACGTCCGCGAATATGTTCAGAAAATCAGCAGCAAACACAGTAAGCTACTCAGAATGAATCAAATAAACTGAACAACGAAAAAAAATATAGGATAAAAAAATTTTTTTAGTCACATTAATCATTCAATCCTGCCGAGCGTTCGTTTGTGACAGGAATCCTACAGGCATCCTTCCCGGACCGAAGGACTTCCTCCTCTTACCATCCTCATCCTTCTCTTCACGTATCCACGTCCACCACGTACACAAATACTTCCGTTTCACATCCGGCAGGTTGAATCCTCACTTCCGGTAACCCCCCCGGTCCATAAATATTACACTGGGATTTAAATATGTACTCTTTTTAACTACCAGGGATGTCATTGTGTTCCTGGAGAGATGCGTCCTGAAGTGGCCTACATTTATAAACAGCCAGGAAACGATTATATGCCGTACAAACAATGCAATGAAGAGATGTAAGGCGTCATTCGATTAATAGCAAATTCTCTCTCTCTCTCTCTCTCTCTCTCTCTCTCTCTCTCTCTCTCTCTCTCTCTCTCTCTAAGAACCAGAAGTGATAACAGTGACTTTGTTTGACAAGGGTACATATCGCTTCAATCACTACTTCATGCGAAAAAAATAAACAAAATTTCATAATGCTAGTTAAGAAAAAATCGGAAAATTACTCTTGTCATAATTTCATAATTTAAATTACAGTTTGGTTAATCTTCTTACTGCATAGTAACGTATTTAAAAAAACCTAAGTCATTCTAAAACTTCAAGTATATAATACCTAGACAAAAATGAACGCCAAAGTTGAAAACTTTTCTTTTGTCGTTTTAATTCGCATGAAAAACATACATACTATAGTCTACCTAAAATAAATAAATACATAAATCTTAATGAAACGTTTAACTGGACGTGAATGTAAAAATTAACGATTTTGAATTATATATAATATATATATATATGGATGTAGCCTATGCATAAAAACACACGTTCAAACATTTGCAGTGATATTCCATTCTTACTAAAAAATCTCCTGAACAACACAAAAAAAACCACCTCAAGTAGGTTAATCTTTTCTTAAACCTCTTACTCTAGCAGCCTACCAATTGTCGAGGCAGCAGCTTACAAATAAGCTTATCGAAGCCTAAAGACCTTAAAAAGGTTAACGGACAGAGACAAAGTTATTGTAGGGCGTACTTACTTAACCTTTGTTGGTTTAAGTACAGAAAAGTAACTGAAGGTGACACTGAGACGATACCAGTGGAGATAGACTCTCTCTCTCTCTCTCTCTCTCTCTCTCTCTCTCTAGGGGGTAGTGCCGTAGGTGCACCTCACGCGGTGCACTGTATGCAGCATCCCTTCGGCTCCTAGCTGCAGCCCTTTTCACTCCTTTTACTGTACCTCCGTTCAGTATTCTCCGTCTTCCAGTTTACTTTCCACCTTCTCCTGACAATTGTTTCATAGTGTAACTCCGAGGTTTTCCTCCTTTCACACTTTAAAACATTTTTATTCCGTTTCCCTCTCAGCGTTGAATGACCACATAGGCCCCACCGCTCGGCCTTGTGCCTAAATTTTATAATGCATTCCACACTCTATCCATCAATTTAGAATTGGATGTATTCTTCGTAGGGCGAGCGGGTTCCGTTCTCAGCTACCACTCTGTTAGCCGCGAGTTCGAATCTCCGACCGGCCAATGAAGAATAAGAGGAATTCATTTCTCGCTATAATGTGGTTCGGATTCCACAATAAGCTGTAGGTCCCATTGCTAGGTAACCAACTGGTTCTTAGCCACGTAAAATAAATCTAATCCCTCGGGCCAGCCCTCTCTAGGAGAGCTGTTAATAAGCTCAGTGGTCTGGTTAAACAAAGATATACTTACTTAGAATTGGATGTAGCCTTAATGATTAAACCATCCACTTCAAATCAGTACAGATAAGCACACGTTTTAAGCTACGATATTCGGCCCACGCAGACACTCCTTTATCACACATCAGTAACACATGCATCATTTCTAACACCTGCCACACAAACAGATGTCGAGAGCGCGACATCAGACGCAAGTGTCGCGGACACCTGAGCTGCCACTTAATCGGAACAACGCTTTACGCCGATACGCTCGAGATCACCGCATTCACAGACGACTTCAAATCGGAAAAGTGCATCACGGGAGGAGAACCTTACGACCGAGAATCTATGAATGAAGCGTTTACTATCTCAGGGAACTGTATTCGGGAACAACAGCGTCCGCTTTCAATCGTGGCGAGAAAAGTCCCGTGGTGTCAACTTGATGTGACTAATCAATTAAAAAGGTAAGGCGTTAGGAAAATTGGCTGTCTTTCTTTTATTAAAAGGAATGGAGTGGGCTGGGCTGGGCTGGGACGGGATGGGAAAGGAGAAAAAGATCATGCATTCTTCGAAAGAAACAATGCCTCAAAAATAGTGGGACTTAATGAGAGAGCAATTGTAATAATTACCGAAGGCTTTTTAAGTCAATGTTACAACATCCATGCATAGAAATAACATCAATTAATTATCAATGTTCATTCTCATCAATCTGCCATTTTAAGGCTTTAGAAGATGTTTCCCTATTTTTGTACACATCCCAAAAGCTATGGAGTCTTAGTCCATAAAATTATTTTCTGTATTATTAAAAGCATATCTCTATAGAGCAACAATGACATGGTAACTTCTTGAATGCCTCATTTTTGGGGGGGGGATACGATTATTACAAGCGGGAACTAAATGAAGAGTTTATCCCCTTCTAAGACAGAATTCGAACTCACACACGAGAGATTCACCTTAGGTTCGAATCCTACCCCAGAAAGGGAATAGTCTCTTCACTAAAATCCCGCTGAAGAATTTCTAGTAAAAGCCAGAACTAACGTTTGTCTTACAACCAACCATATGCACTACTCTATTTCCTGTACAGGTAACTGCTGCCTATCTAAAATTTAAAATTTTAAACATTTAATAGCTACAGGATAAATGTAAATGCATGTAAAAATACGCTAGGCAGTCCCTGGGTTACGTCAGCCTCGGCTTACCTCGTCCCGAGCTTACGGCGCTTTTCATAAAAAAATCTGTTCCGGGTTACAGCGGATGTTCTGAGGTTACGTCGTTTCAGTCTTACAGCGACGGAAGAACATTTGTACATTTTTGGAGGAAATTCTACAATGGAACCCACGACATAACCCAGGGTCTGCCTACATTAAAAAAAATATGAAATATAATCACATAGACATCTTAATATAATGGAATAATTCAATAAAACACAGACATTTAAGGGTTAGATTTCTAAGCCCTTATATTTTCAACTGTAGTAAAAGAATTGGAAAAATGTTATGAAACTGACATCTATTCTCAGCGGTTCTAAAGTACAGCATAATGAATACGAAATTTGTTACAACTACTGGTTATATAAAATCGAGTAATTTATACCTAAACTTAACAAGAAGAAAATTTATTTTTTTCAACCGGTAATTAAACATTATTTATTGAGGGAAAAAGAAAAGGAATTACTGTGACAAATTCGTAAATTGTTGGTAAAAGGGGAAACATTTCAATGACTTTACTTGCAAAGGACTCTTAGGAAGTGTGAAATCACAAGTACGTAAAATATTCAACTTTCATGATACTTTCACGATATCTATAAACAAAGTACATTCGAAATTCATACAAGAAAAGCGATTGGCGAAGAGAAAAAATTACAAAATAAAATCCCATATTTCAAAAAAAAGTAAGGAGACATTTTTCTCCCTTATAGGATGCGCTTTATAGCTCATATAACATAGTACAAACTTGTCAAAGAAAAGTTTATTTCACACTCGTTTTCAGACAGAAATAGCAGCATAAATAATGAGACTATAAAACTTCCCCCCCCCCAAAAAAAAAAAAACCTAACCCGTCTTAGGCCAAGCAAGGGGGTCGAAGGCACTGTATTGACATTCTTAAGCCACTGGGCAAACTCGGCCTGAAAGTAAAATATCCCTATCTCTTCCGTATGGGGCTCCATCCCTAGATTTCCAGAAGCAGGCTCTCTCTCTCTCTCTCTCTCTCTCTCTCTCTCTCTGTGTGTGTGTGTGTGTGTGAGAGTGTGTGTGTGTGTGAGAGAGAGAGAGTACATCCACCTGAGAGAGAGAGAGAGAGAGACGTGTACATCCACCTGAGAGAGAGAGAGAGTACATCCACCTGAGAGAGAGAGAGTGAGAGAGAGAGAGAGAGAGAAAGTTGTTGTGGTGCCTGCCTCAGTTACACCATCGTGTGATTCCTATGGCTTCCTTGGCACTCACAACAACGTCTCCCCACCCCCACACACTTCCACATAATGGCATCTGTGAATATTGATGAGGCTAAACACACGCTGGAAAAGACAACGGCCCAAGACGAAGTCGACGCCACGACAACTGACGCTGAAGAGTATCAAGTTAGTTCTTTCTATTTAGCCGAAGAAACCTACCTCGATTCCTCCTGATACTGTGGATCTCCTTGTCTATTACAAGAAAAGTTACTTTGGTATATTAAAATAATATGTTTGAACAAAGGTTAAAATAATATGTTTGAGTATGTGCAATATTTGTATGTCTTAACAATGGTTAAAGCATACGTAAGGCTGTACGTCTACGACCATTAACAGAAAAGTAAAATACGGAACAAATACATTACCTAGATATGTTCCACATAAAAAGGGTGAAATTTATTGCCATAGAGCATAACTGGTAAAGACAGAACCAAGGCACAATGAAGAATATTTCTTAAAAATCGTAACCAATTTACAGCTATAATGGCTAAATGTGCTTTATGAGAATCGACCAACCGTTAAGCTACAGAGATAAATCCTCTCTGCTGTCACCCCTAAGAAAAACTATTATCAGGAAAAAAATAAGTGGTAAATCGTGCACCAATCAGTTTTCATAATGGAAAGGACAGGGAACAGGGTAATGTATTTTTATGCTTGAAGAACTCGAGCTTAGGCCCCAAAACAAGATAATTATATGTTTTATTTATCAGAATTTATATCCAAGATAAATACTTATATGACAGTGACTGCACTGTCGAAACAAAAAGACAAATACTTATATGACAATGACTGCATTGTCGAAACAAAAAGATAAATACTTATATGACAATGACTGCATTGTCGAAACAAAAAGATAAATACTTATATGACAAAAGACTGCAATGTCGAAACAAAAAGATAAATACTTATATGACAATGACTGCATTGTCGACACAAAAAGATAAATACTTATATGACAATCACTGCATTGTCGAAACAAAAAGATACTTATATGACAATGACTGCATTGTCGAAACAAAAAGATAAATAATTATATAACAATGACTACATTGTCGAAACAAAAAGATAAATACTTATATGACAATGACTGCATTTTTCTTTTAAACTGAAAAGGGAACTCGACCAGATTCCTCAAAGCTCGCTGCAGAGATTAATTTCTAAATATATTTGTTTCTCCATCTCAAGACTCACGGAACTATGAGTATTTTTTAATGACCGCACTGTGAATTCACTCGAAACATTAACGAGTTACTACAGTTTTCTTCAGTGGGTTCCTCTCCGCCAAAGGCTCCCTGCACGGTAATTAGCTTACTTCCAAATTCCTAAGGTGGCAACGAGTACAAATCCATAAGTGCGTAAAGAAAAGTATATAAAATCACACAACCGTTAAAAAGCCCGGCATATTCATCAACGCATCGACTGCCGAATCACCGTTATTCAAAATTCCCAAGGAACAAGAAAAAAGCGAAAAGGCTTTCGTGCTCCTTCGTGAAAACGTCGGATAAATCACGTAAGGTTTTCCAATCACAAACGAAGGTTGGGCGAATTATTACCATACTGCCAGTGGCCGAGACGACCAGGGTCTATAGAAGAGCGACCGCCAACGAAAGGGGGAATACGTTAGCGACCAGTCACACTTCATTTGAAGTTTCGTTTGAGAAGTGACTTCGGTGACTCTGGCTTATGGTAATTTTACTTTCTTTGCCAAAAACTCATTAATATTCCGAATGCCCCAATGAATGGCGCCTTCCGCGTTTCTACATTTAGTCAAGCAAGTGCGAATTACGATTTCTGAATAGATTATTTATATTCTTACTGCCTCGTCTCGATGTGAAATTCATTTTCCCGGGTAAGGTGTTAACGTGACACCGTAATGTTTGTTTTTAAACAGGCAAGATAGCAACTGCTGTATAGCCTACATGACTTTGTCGCGTATTTTAATTCTTTTAGTGTATTTCAGTATATTTTTTCTGTGGAAAACCTCCTGGGAGGCATTTCCAAACACTTAAATTATTAGAAAACATTTAGTATATAAATAAAAACAAATCCCCAACCTTAACGATTTCTTCCCACAGCTAAAAGAAAAGAGAAGCGATGCAATGCAGGAATTTAGACCGGAATGGAACAGGAATGACACAACACATGACCGGAAGCAGTAAAAGAAAATAAAAAAAGAAATATTCGGCAACTCTTTTAAGCACTGCTCAGTACAATCGGAAAACAAAGGAAGACATTCCTAAAGCCTCGTCGCTGTTGAACGCAGTCAAGTTAAGCTCTACACGATTGGCTTCCAAGTCAGTCCCAGGCAGGGTTTATCCAATGATCGCATTAGTCCACCTCCGCTTCATTACCATAGCCCACCGTAGCAACCAAACCCTCCCCTCCGGCTTAAACACTATGTCGGGTTTCCACGTCTGATGCCGTATATCGTAAATAACACGGAGGAATGTCCAAATTCACTCGAAGAAGCCATAGTCTTGTCAAGAACAAGGGGGAGAACTCCAGCTTAAATGATGTTAAATGTTTAACATAAACGTACATTCCCCCAAGATGGAACAAGTACTTACAGATACAACGGATGAATATTTCTAAGTGTGTACTAATCGAAGAATCAGCTTTATCCGGCCTATTAGGAAAAAAAGTGAAACGTCATCACGTATCTGGCATTTAAATATCCCAAGAAGAAATCACTGTCCCTATTTGAAATCCGAATTTAATGCGACCCTGAATTACACACACACACACACACACAAATGTGAAAGCACCGTACCTTAATGAAAAGAAAAATGCCACAATTCCGTTACAAATGCCCGTTACGTGAATTCTACTCCCATTTTCTCATGAATAATTAAGATGGGCGTGGGAATTTTACACTATCTATTATTCCACTTTTCCCACGTAGGGATGTAATGCCGTCAGTGCACCTAACGCGGAGCACTGTAGGTATATTGCTTAAGGTTCTTTGCAGTGTTCCTTCGGCCCCTAGATGTAACCCCTTTCATTCTTTTTACTGTAACTCCGTTCATATTCTCTTTCTTTCATCTTACTTTTCACTCTCTCTTAACAATTGTTTCAACATTATTTTCAGCGCTGAATGGCCTCATAGGTCCCAGTGCTTGGCCTTTGGCCTAAATTCTATACTCCAGCCCCTTCCACTCTTCGTCCTTTTCCAAATCAAACTTTTGACTTCCCTCTTTGCTCACTGGTAAGTCTCAAAGTAGTTGTCATTGCAAGAAGCATGAGGTCAAGGCTCAAACTGAGGTTAGGTAATCGACTTCGTTTTAAGGGGTGTCCGTGAAAAGCCAATACCTAACATTTTCCTTTTTTTTTAATTAGAAACTTAGCAAGTTACCGATCCTAAGCGGCTTAATATGATAACCAGGCCACTTTTAGTTTCGACTTGAAACGAGCAGTAGGCAACTCCTCAGCCCAGTAGGCTTCCTGAAGAACCATATTTAGTTTAGGAATTCGTCTTAACATCACTCACTTTTGCCTAATTGTAACTATCTTTGTAATTATGTATGATTTACCCCATATGAAAAATGGGAAAAATCACGTTAAACGAAGAAGAGGTGCTGGTGGCCACCCTCTCCCAATCTGGCGTCACGACGAATTTGGGCCGGCAATAATTGGGGGTACAAGAAGACACGTCACTAGTTCAGCCTTCATCCAGCATACGTGGACCAACTGCGGTCTACAACTTGTGAAAGATTCTTTTTATCCGTCTTTCATTTATAGATCACAAGGAGTTTATTTAAGCACGGTGCCTGTATTCTTATTAACAACACAGGGTATATCGTGAGAGTTAGCTGACCACTACAAACTTCAATTTCAAACAGGCTTATTTTTAAAGTCAGTCAAGCGGATTTCGTCAGTCCCACAACAGAAGTCAAGTAACTAACCTCTGGCAAGCATGCAACGGTCATGCTTTGGTCAGTCCTTTTACGGATTGATATTCATCCTTTTCTACCGCACTGTCCTCATTAGTATCAACAATAAATGTTTTACTGTGACTTAAGTGACAACTTAGATGTGCAACATTAAAGGTCTAAGTTAACTGCCCGAGATCCTTGCAGAGTTAAGTTGCTATCACTTGGTGAAGTTCATAAGCATAAAACGAATTGTTCACGAAGTTGGGAAACATGACTTGACGCTGAAACTGACGCAGTAGCTTGCAAAGCCAGAAATGGATTACTTAAAACTCACGGTTTTCCTAGGTGACTCAGCCTCTTTATCGACTGTTGATTCGAGTCCACTTGTGGCGTTTCCTACAACAAGAACGTTCAAGTCCTGTTCTGAATCGTGTATAACTTTATATACTGTGATCTAATGAATGACAAATATCAAATCTAAATGTCCAGTCAGCCTCATAATCGTGCATTCGTTCATTGTACAAGTAGTAGCTATTCATTACCGATTTTAACAGACTGCGTTACTAGAAATTAACAGAAAAATTTCACAGACATTCGTTAGAAAACTGAATTTTATGTACCACTGACTTCTCCATTTATCATAATATATACACGTAGAATATATATATATATATATATATATATATATATATATATATATATATATATATATATATATATATATATATATATATATATATATATATATATACACATTTCTATATATATATACAGCTATATCACCTCCCCATTCCTAAAAGGCTTTACCACTGTACGACTACAGCTCAAAAGTGAAAATGTTTTTCACTTTCATCTAAATCTCCCTCGGGAACATTTTCACCTCCAAGATGTTAATTACGCTGCAGACTGAATGTCAATCTCAGAAGGTGTATCGGCCCCCTCATTACGTCTGCTTTGTTCATTCGTTATGCGCTTACTTGGCTTATTGGTTACAACACTAGGAGGCAAATAACCGGTGAATTCCCATCTCCACTGGAAAGTTAAGCATACCTTAGTTTTACCAGACCACTGAGCTGATTAACAGCTCTCCTAAACCAGCCATTACATTATCACGTGAGAAGGGATGGAAGGTGTACCGCAGTACGCTTCCTCCTTTACATTCATACTGTATATAGACAGGGAAACACAGAATATAATGAAATATACAATTTAGGCCAAGGGCCAAGCGCTGTGACCTATGAGGTCATTTAACTCAAAGGGAAATTTGAGTAAAAGGGTTTTTCAAGATGCAGCAGGGGTCAAACTGCACAGTTGCGCAAAGAAACGATTCTTAGGAGAGGGCGGAAAGTAGGATGGAAAAGAGAATATGAACGGACGTCTAGTGGAAAGAACGAAAGGAGTTGCAGCTATGCGCCTCAAGGACGCTGCAAAGAACGCCAGGTAATGCCTACGGTAAGTCGCGTGAGGTGCACTGGCGCCACTACCCTCCTACGGGATAGGAAACATAAAGAAAAATAAGTTCTGAACAGAAGCGTGACGACACTACCCTCCTACGGGAAACAGGAATGTAAGTTCTCAACAGAAGCGTTTTACTTATAAATACAAATGTTTAAAGAGATAACAAGTCAAAACCGGATGCAAGCCCACATTTGAAACATCAGCCATTATTCTGCCTACCTTATAGTTGAAGATAATCCCACTTACCGGAACAACATTAATTTGTGGCAAATCTACCTATCTTATGAAAACGATACAGAATTTGAAGACAAAATAATGAATCAGCTAATCCCGGATAACAGCAAAATGGACAGTCAACATTCATGATCATTCAAGAGGTTCTCGTTTCCGGTGCCTAAAATCAAGGTCATAAAAAAAACGAAACATCACGTTAAGTTACACAAGTTTCCAAACTTGCCAATACCTGGTAGTGGTTTCTGAATTTCTAAACGTTTTAGAGAGAGAGAGAGAGAGAGAGAGAGAGAGAGAGAGAGAGAGAGAAGAGAGAGAAATTTCGTCCTGGTCATTAAACCTACCATTACGTCCATCCATCCCCCTCCCCTACCCCGTGACTTCAACACTTACTCCAGCATTCAAAAGCTTCACCACGAGAGATCACGCACCAATGCACAAACTAACACAAACACACGAACGCACGCACACACACACACATACAGATGATGACGGTTCCCCTCACCCCCGCCCCCGCCCCCCCTCCCCTCACTGTCAATCCGCCAACCACCCTGTCCAATCTCTCCTTCAATACACCGGCAGTGACTCACCTACCCGCAAGTCGTTTTCCCATCCCCAGGCTCCCAAAGACAACGAGTGTAATAATAATAATAATAATAATAATAATAATAATAATAATAATAATAATGATGATGATGATGATGATGATGATGATGCTGGCCACTTTCGCAAACTTGGAAAGACCTAAATATTGAGAATGGGATACCACTGGAGATGAACATCCGTTATCCACGGAGACTGCCAACTACGAGAGAGAGAGAGAGAGAGAGAGAGAGAGAGAGAGAGAGAGAGAGAGAGAGAGGAGTCCATGATGATTGCACTACGAGAGAAAGAGAGAGGAGTTGATTGAGTTGCATGGGATGCGTGTGATATGGCAAGATTATCCGCCGTCTTGCCTAGCCTTTGAAAAGTAATCCTTGAATATGAGACTCGTCGTTTGCTCCTGCTGCCGACTACTCCGCCACCAGGCTTTCCATTCAGGGGGTGCACAAGACACGACTTAAGGATCGAGTCACGGCAGTCACACCACGCCTTCCTTATGGAAATATAGATTTTGCACCAGAATCTAGTTTGTTAATCAAATTTATGTTTAATGGTCGTGGGTTTTAGAGTACAAACATTTTCAAGCACACACACACACAGACACACAGAGAGAGAGAGAGAGAGAGAGAGAGAGAGAGAGAGAGAGAGAGACTGCCCCCTATCCCGCACATCATGCTCACAGTTTGGACACATCACTAAGATAGTTTCTCTAGTTAATCTTAAAAATGCACCTAATTTGATTTTCTGACTTTAAAATGATTTACTTGGTCCTGCCACAATTTTCAAAAGACTCAAAACCTAAAGAAGACATTACATCAGAGCCATGCCACTGCCAGAGAAAAACAACTAATACTTAATATACAATAAAATGTTTTTTTTTCTTCAGGTGATTTAACAGAGCGGAAGGAAGGAAGAACGTAAATTGGCATGGACATTATGGCGAGGAAACAACCACGTGCTGGAGACCTACAGTGAGTCATACTTCCCTGAGTCAACCTTCCTGGTATAGTACCACCCACCCCTGCTATCAATACTAGTATAGTAACAGTTTCTCTACATCACTGATAACTCAAGGTCGCTCGGTGAAGATCAATAGGGCTTCTGCAAGCGATAAATAAAGGTCAACCACCGTGGGGCCTCGTATCCTAAGGGGATGGTGAGTGTGAGTGCAAGGTACCAAGAGAAAGGATTTTATAACCCGCATACAATGCAAGCTGTGAAGGATTACGAGCCGACAGATGAGAGCCGTGGGGGCCAGTGCAGTAACACACGTGTACTAGAGACCTAAAGATACAAAAAATAAACATAGATAAATAATTAAATGCCAAAGCAAGCACGACTTAAAATTACCATCAGACGATAAGTGAGAAATCTTAAAATATCTTGGGGAATCAAGCTAAGGATGGTCTTTCCTTGCCCCCTCCCCCAACGCCACGTCCTTCCTCTCTTCTCCACGGCAAACCACACCCTTGAAGACTGTTCAGTGTTCTCCAGACAAATACATTCCCACGCGCTCTCTTTGCCCACAGGTGTTAATGACCCCCACAGAAACCTCTGTGCTTCCATCAAACTCTTGGGGTTTGTCCAGGTGTTCCCTCGGGGACACTCGAGGACAAAGAAGGCCAGCAGGAAAGTGTTAAGCATAGGGGACAAAATATAAGATGTAATGAAGCCTTAACAATACACACTTTCGTTTTCCCTTGGTTTTCCCTGAACGGAAAAGGAAGTTTCGTTGCGAGGCGCGAGAAGGCTGGCAATCAAATCTGGGAGGTCAGAGTGGACCTACAGTAGGCAATGCACACGGTCGCAGAGGAAGTGAATTTTGCCAGAACCGGCCGTGGCATTTCACCAGACCACCCCTTACCCAAAATCGTAAGGAAAAACATATCCTCAGGTTTTGTACAACCTATAGCTCGGAACACAATAACTTTAGTAGTTATGCATAAATCAAAGGCACGCCAGAGAATAGTACCAACATATTTTCAACAGCAATATTTAAATTATATATATATATACGATAGGGCACTCTACATCCAATATTCACGTCCGAGCTACGTACAATCGGTGTCCATCATTAAATGACTTTTTTATGCAAACTAACACACAAAGACTGGCTATCGGAAAGAATACAGTAATTAAAATTACGAAAAAAACAGTACACTGATTATTGATACTAATATAAAGGGAATAAATACACAATAAGAAAACAAGTATACAAGATATACAACTACAAAAAACCACATTCGAAACTCAATCAGAAGATCCGCATAAATACTAGGAGATAAAACAACTAATAACATATAACTAACGATAACAGTTTCCTGTCCGACTTACCAAAAATATCCGACAAGAAAGAAGAATGCCGTTCCCTTTTAAAAGAAATGCACAGTTTCTGCTCACCTAAAGTAAGCCAATAAACCCCACAAAAACACATCAATCTTCGCACACGATATTCCGAATGACGAGGGAAAGGCTATATTACATAAATATAAAATCTACAAGTGAAATCACCACGGCACGGCTGTTGACAAAAATACAAAAGAAAGATCCCGGCAGGTTCATACTCACACTTTCTTCACGCGCAGACACTTTGCACCATCTTGGTGCATGCAAGATCATACGAGCGATGTTGATGAAAATACAAGTGTTCTCCCAAAGCACGGCTCTGGTTTCGTCACCTAAATAGGTAAACGTAAAACTATTTTTGTGAACTCGGGAGGGTGCAAGGAAAAAAGGTCCTACACATCTCTACCACATTGACTACTGAGAATACATTCAGCAATACAGGAATTGTATGTGTGTGTGTGTGTGTGTGTGTGTGTGTGTGTGTGTGTGTGTGTGAGAGTGTGAGAGAGAGAGAGAGAGAGAGAGAGAGAGAGAGAGAGAGAGAGAGAGAGAGAGAGAGGGAAAATGGATTGCATAATTTTCTTGGAAGATTATTTCAATCACTGTTACAATCCAGACGCATGAATAGTTTTGAATTTTACAGCAAGAGACAGTGACCTTTTAAAGAATGCAGTCTGACCTTAACAACCCTGTATCACTAAAAGAATACATTTTTACTTGTAGTTCAAGAGTTAGATTCTGCAAGACTTTACAGACATTCTTCTTAACCAGCCTTAGCGGAAAGTTACAGATATTAAAAAGCGGCAAAAGGATAAAGGAGCTTCGACGCTGATTGATCGGTAATGACATTTCCAAAAAGCGCTTCCAAGTTGACAGGAAACTGTTTGTTACAACGCTCCTCCTCGGATACCTAACACTTGTATTTAAGTGGAGCAAAATTACCTCGCTTTAAAAACGTCTCTTGTCTTAAAATATCGAATCGTGTGGGAAATGCGATGTACGCGCAATACTCATACTATATTAGCAGTAGGCATGTTTTACGAATATGAATATATATATATATATATATATATATATATATATATATATATATATATATAAGCAATTGACAAGATACATAGTGGAAGAAATACAGCTATCAGTCCTTCGTCAATTGACAAGAAATAAAGTGGAAAAATCAGGACTTATCAGAGTCTTTCATCATTTTTACCTGAATGTATAAAGCTAATATATCAGGACTTACACTCATATATATCTTTCATATTTTTACCTGAATGTATATATATATATATATATATATATATATATATATATATATATATATATATATATATATATATATATATATATATATATATATTCAGTAACAACAGGAAACAGTGGTCAAGAATGTGCCCTTGACTGATGTCACAGCAACTGGCTCAAAAAAAGTAAACAAATGAGCATGAAGACATCTTAACATTACCTAACCTTACGAAAAAAAAAATCACAGAATGGACCGAGGGTTGTTAGTCGAAGCCGGTGGCCCCATACCATCAAATAACAAAGGCCTGGGTAATTCCTTTAATAATAATCCCATTAGTAACCTAGACGTAACAGGATTACCTGTCTACTCGATAGCCACCCTCACCGTCAATTCTTTTCCCCCTCTACCAAAGCACGAGCCCCGTTCTCTCTCTCTCTCTCTCTCTCTCTCTCCCATGCTGGACTCACTTCTCCCAAGTCTCCCTCTCTCTATCTCTCTCCCCCAGCTGGATGTACAATTTAAAACTTTCCCCCTTCCCCCAGTTGGATGTACAATTTTGAAAAAGTTACCCCCTTCCCCACCCCCTCTCTCCTTGGATGTACACTTCTGAACCCCCTAGCAACTTTCTCTCCCTCTCTCTCTCTCTCTGCTGGATCTCTCTCTCTCTCTCTCTCTCTCTCTCTCTCTCCAGTCCATTTGTTCTTAATCTCCGCCTTCCAATATTCCTTATTTGGTCTTCACCTACAGTGCTCTTCGTGCATGCCCTACAAACAGTGAATCCTAGACTTCGAGTTCAGGTAATACGACAATAACCTCGCCCACGACGGAACTGCTTCAGGTAATACGTGACCGTGTTACAGCAGACAATGTCGTCACCTGTCGTACTTTCTCGCGGAGCAGACCTGCCAGCTATCAAGTAATGTAATATTTTTTTTTATGAATATTTTGATGCATGCATCATTTGTACCCCTTGTTCCGTCAAACGTAAATTTGGGAAATAGCCCATGGTTATGTCTATGATGTAAAAATCTCGGTGCCTTCATGCATAACTATTTTTTTGTTTTGTTGTAATTAAGTCAAAAACTTGAGGACTTGAATACACACTAGCAAACACCTTCGAGATATTTCTCGTGTTTATCAATCAGTCACATGCACACACACACACACACACACAAAGCTTCCATACCAACAAAGCAACGTGCTAAAATTATCCACGCGGAAGAGGGGACGCAATTTGCCAAGGCTATATTAAGCCTCAACATTTCATCCTTCACATCACATCCTATAAACCTCCACATTTCATCCTAAGATTACATCCTACTTGACGTCAAATCGCTCGAGCAAGCCAACCATTTCTTAATAGGACAGAACAGAATACAGAATTTAGGCCAAAGGCCAATTGCTGGGACCTATGAGATCATTCAGCGCTGAAAGGGCACAGTAATCGGAAAGAGGTTGCAGCTAGGGACCGAAGGGACGCTGCAAAGACCCTTAAGTAATGCCTACAGTGCACCATGTGAGGTGCACTGACAGTACTACCCTCTACGGGAAACTGAAAGGAAAGGTGGTTTGAAAGGTGTAACAGGAGAAGAAAACCTCGCGGTTGCACAATGAAGCAACTGTTAGGGGAGGGTGGAAAGTAAGAGAATATGAACGGAGGTCCAGTAAAAGGAATGAAAGGGGTTGCAGCTAAGGGCCGAAGGGACGCTACAGAGAAACATGAGTCATGCTTACAGTGCACCCCTACGGAGACCATGTCTTACTAAAGCATGTTCAACTATTCCTAGCTGAATCTCCAAGCAATACTAACTCTTACCTCCAAACAATTGCAATGTCAAACAAACTGCAAAACTCTTTTTCAGGACTTTCAAGGATATCATGCTCACAGACGACGGTAAAGGCAGGCAGGACCTTGATCACTTTTAGTAACAGTAGTCACATTGGTCACAATAAGTATGAGCGAGGCACCATTAGTATTCATGCAGATTAGTGGCGTCGCCACCATGAAAACAAATGAATACTGTCTTCTTATGTGGCAAATAGCGATGTGCACGCATTGCATGGCTTGCAGAAGAACTATGTTCGAGAAGGTACACTATAATATATATTTATACATATATATGTGTATATTATATAAATATATATAATTATATATACAGTATATATATAATTATATATATATAATGTGGTTCGGATTCCACAATAAGCCATAGGTCCCGTTGCTGGACAACCAACTGGTTCTTAGCCACGTAAAATAAATCTAATCCTTCGGGCCAGCCCTAGCCTGAGAGCTATTAATCAGCTCAGTGGTCAGCTAAACTGGTATACTTTATATAAACTAATATATATACTTATATATATATATATATATATATATATATATATATATATATATATATATATATATATATATATATATATATATATATATATATTACTGCATATATATATATATATATTGTTACTGCACCTATTCATGACTCGAACTTGATTTTAAAATTGAATACAAAGCTACGACACATCAGGGAAAAGAGGACATGTAAGCATGAAAAAATGGATATAAATTTAATAACAAACCATCAACTACAGAAGCCCTTCAATTTATGATGTTTGGAGGGGCTTGGCCTTCTGATAAGGAACATAATCTGAAAAGTACAGTAACAAAGACCCTAAGGCATGTAAGACTCTTGGACATTTCTAAGACATCCCACGGCTTCAAAACAAGTGAGTTCTCGCAGTCTCTTGACTAAAATGTACATTTCTGCTACCACTCGACTCAAGGGATTATCTAAGAACAGATTTCCTTTCAAAAGGTTTCTTAGCAAAACAACCATGAAAATGCACAAGATAATTAAAGAGTATATAGTTTTATTGTAAATACATGAAGATTTGACCGGGATAAAAGCACTTTTGACACGGTATTGCTTCGCCCAAAGTCGAAAGTGTGTTCCGTCAAAACAAACTCCTACTTTTAAAACATTCTTCTATGCGCGGGACAATGTGACATGGCGACTTCTCGTGGGTACTCCTTTCAATAAACAACACCTCTTACGTACTCCTTTCCGTAAACAACAAGAAACCCTAACAACCAACCAGAAAAGAGAACAGGGTGCTCTGCTGTCGAAATTGGTCGCTTGGCTAGAATATCTAAATATGCAACGGTAATTTTAGTTAATTCTGTGGTCTGCACCGTATGCCTTCTAGGTATCAGGGTCTGAAATATGTCAATACTAACACCTCATCTACCACAAGTACTAGTTGTAAGTTAAGGTCAGCTTTGGACTTCTGTTAGTGATAAGGTCTGAAATAATGTATTCATGTTGAAGTGTATAATAAAAAATTCTTTGTATTTAACACGTACCATCCAAACAAAATCTCTCATTAAAACTTAATTAAAATTGTAAAACTCATGCGCTGTAATTATTCTATGCAACGGTACATAATTTTTCTCCTTAAGACTTTAGCATAAAAATTTATTTGCAGATCTCACTGACTACATGATTACACCTAAGCCAAAGCTCGGAGGAGAAAAAGAGTGCAGATTAACCAGAATAATTAAAATAAAATCAATATGCTTAAAAAGATACCATGGGAAAAATTGTTTGCAGAAAATATTAAAGTTCAAGCTCCTGCAACATATATATATATATATATATATATATATATATATATATATATATATATATATATATATATATATATATATATATATATATATATATATGTTGCAAGTCTGTTTAACCACAGTATCTAGTCCTGCTATTCCACTATACCTGAAAGGCTCACGAGGTCACGCAGAAGATCGGGTAACGTGAATATCTCGTCTGGATTTTCTTTTGGGCGAAGTGACTGACCTGTACCCGAAGGCAACTTCATCGCCACTACAACTTCCGTAATATATCAATCATTACTAAATCCTATTTATAAGTTCTCACACGTGACAACCATATGCACGTAATTCCAATGTTCCTTATATAACACGGACCAGTCTCAAAGTCTTCCCTTATTTCGGAAAGGGAAATGAAACTTGCCAAGGAGTGACTTTATAAGTTCTCACACGTGACATCCATATGCACGTAATTCCTATGTTCCTTCATAACACTGACCAGTCTCAAAGTCTTCCCTTATTTCGGAAAGGGAAATGAAACTAAATCCTGACTTTATAAGTTCTCACACGTGACAACCATATGCACGTAATTCCTATGTTCCTTATATAACACTGACCAGTCTCAAAGTCTTCCCTTATTTCGGAAAGGGAAATGAAACTTGCCAAGGAGTGACTCAACTTGTTGCTTCTCGGTTCAGAGTCGGAGTTGCGACAATTTGCAAGATGGGCAGCATTGCTTACAGTGCGCAGTTTCATATTCGTTAGCGGTTTAGCTGTCAGTTTCCGAGGTCGGTTACCATAAAAAAAAACTTTCTAAATGTCCATGGGCGAGAAAGGAATGGAATGGAATATATAAAATTTAGGCCACAGGCAAAGAACTGGGACCAGTGAGGTCATTCAGCGGTGAAATCGAAATTACGAGTAGAGAAGTTTTAAAGGTTTAACGGGAAGAAAGCCTCGCAGTTGCACCATGAAACAATTGTTAGGAGACCCGAGATGTTCAAGTGCAATGAAAAAAAAGAAAAGAAAATATGAACGGAGGTACAGTAAAAGGAATGAAAGGGGTTGCAGCTAGGGGCCGGAGGGGCGTTGCAAAGAACCTCAAGTAATGCTTACAGTGCGCTACCCCCCTAAGCTCCTAAGCAGGGGTTCAGATACGTTCCGTCAACAAACAAGTAAAGGTCAAAATGAGCGCGTTATCCTGAGGTCGGGGAGCATCAGAGGATCGCCACCATTTGGTTACCCTGCTATCAGGAGTGTCATTTCATCCGAATACAATTCGCTGAGGTGATAAGACTAAGATATTGTGCTTTACGACCGCTCCCGATAACCCTAATCATTTGCTGATAACATACAAAAGCAACGCATGGAAAACCGGCTCAAGTCAATACTGAAAATGTGATTCGGCAACTCAAGTCCCTCATAACAAAAAAGATGGCATTGTTGATGTTTTGAATGGCGTCCTCCGTTCGTAACTCTGCTTTGATGTCTTCCAATGCTACAAGACTCCTCAATTTAACCTTTTACTTCTATACAAGGGTGGGTGAATGATGACAAATTCACTATGATATACTATTATAGCTTCTAAAGTTATTCTGAGTCGAATCTGTCTCCAGGAATTTTTGAAATGGACCTGGCTCTAAAAACAAAGTAAAATTGGGAGTTTCCCTGCCAAGCAGTAAGGTTCGAAGATATTTTCCAATGACAGCGTAGCTTTGACAATTAATATGGAGTAGCCTATACCGTTTAATAAAGGAATAAATCTCAATGTGAATGCACTGTCAAGTTGATGGTGAACTGAGTTGGCGGGTCTCGCAATAGCGCCCTCCGTGGACTGGCAAGTAAAAAATCAAGACACTTCTGCACCTAACCCCACGAAAACAGCGTTAGTCAGCATCGGCCTCTGTCCTACATGGCAGACGGTCATTAGATGCAAATTATCTTGCGGGCTGGAACGTACAACGTTTCGCAGGTAGCATAAGCTACACTGGAATAGCATTCCCAAAATCTGTTCAAGGTACGAATAGAATGATCAGAGCACGATGCTCTCCTCCCATATTTTAAGCATCAAAGTCGACGGACGTGACAGGCGGCGTTCACAAGCTAAACCATCTCTCTCTCAGGTCTAGACCGAGACACCAGTGAATGATCGAGGCTCATTTCCCATTCCAACTCGGGAGGCAAAAGGTTACTTCCGTCTTAAGTCGGCCGAGCAATTCCAAATCTCGAGCAAAAAAAATCCAAAGGTGGTGTACCGCCAACCTACATAAAAGACAGACAACCAGCCACTCAGCTGGACCCTGAATGTGTTTTACGATGCAGCCTCTCTCTCTCTCTCTCTCTCTCTCTCTCTCTCTCTCTCTCCAAACAAGTTCTAAGGTCTTCTTCAACTGGGAAATACCCAAAATACACGAAGGAAAGAAGGAAAAAGCCTGAGAGAGAGAGAGAGAGAGAGAGAGAGAGAGAGAGAGAGAGAGAGAGAGAGAGAGAGATTCATCCCTGAACTGGAGGGCATAACGACCGGGAAGGGGTTACGGAAGAATACAGATTCAAAGGGGAAGGTTGGTAGGGGGGAGGGGGAGGGGTGAGGGGGGGGAGAGACAGCGGGCAGTGCAGAGGCTGAGAGGAAGGGCAGATAATTACCATAATGTTACGGAGAAGGAGTCGGCAGCACCTATCCGACTCGTCGTAACGGCACATAATATCTAACTGTCTCTTGTTCATACAAATTCCTCTTGTTTATGGACAAATTCCCTACTACATAATGGAGGATATTTCACAGCAGCCCCCATCTCGTGAAGTTCCCACAACCTGCGTAACATTATCCCGAACCAAGACAGCTACCAAAACATCTTGAACCCACGACAACCTCTCTCTCTCTCTCTCTCTCTCTCTCTCTCTCTTACTGAAACAGAAAAAAGTGGCGGAAATGATATATAACAAAATACCTCTGAAATATTACACCCACTGAACACGAAAAAAACAGACAGCTGTTATACATATCGGCAAGCGTAGATTTTAAAATGGAAACCGCGCGCACGCGCGCGCACACACACACACACACACATTTTTAGCGTTAATACTGAGAGAAAATCTCTTCCCCACGATGAGAGGGCAGGGAGAGGGCAGGAAGAGGAAAGGAGGAACAGTTGGGAAAGTAAAAAAATTGCCCTAAACCTACTCCGAGGCTCTAAGGGGAAATCAAAGGGAAGGGCATGGGCATTAAAGGCAGGGTCATAAAAGAGGGCAAGCAGGACTTTGTTGTCCTCATATAGAAACATTTTAACGTTATATATATATATATATATATATATATATATATATATATATATATATATATATATATATATATATATATATATATATACACACACATATTACATGCATAGGAGTACATGTAGGTAAAGGTCAGGGGATGACTTGGAAAAATTACAAATACGTGTAAGTTAGAGCATATACTATGTGCTTAATTACATTAAACATACCCTCCACTTAGAGAGAGAGAGAGAGGGAGGATGGGGGTGAACGCGAAAACAAAGGCACACTGAACGACCTCAAAAAGGGAAACCTTACAAGATTCTACATCACCCAAACAAACTGTATTAGCAAGATGGCGCAAGGAGGAGGAGGAGGAGGAGGAGGAGGAGGAGGAGGAGGAGGAGGAGGGGAAACTTGCTTTCTTAAGGCTTCTTCCGACCAACAGCGTATTAAATCTATCTAGTACGAAGAGATTCCCTTGGAAGCCCCCCTCCCCCCCCCAACCTTGACAAACCACCCCCTCCTCCCAAAAACCACCCCCGTCCTCCTCCACTATTTCAACCCGCCTCCTTCCCCCTACCCAAATCCTCCGACGAAGTACTTCAAGTCACATCCCTATGAGCCAATCGCGTTGCGTTCAAAGAGCCTCCGGAGGGAAGCGCCCTTCATCGGTCTCTCCATACACCCATAGACACCGGGGTCTTACAGTCCTCCCTTCTCTAAAGCCCTAGGCTTAACATTCCAAACGGCTTGTGTTTCATAACGGACGGGAAGGCAAATTCCGACATGCAAGCCAGGAAGGTTGGAGGTTTGTGTCGGACGAAAGAATCACCGAACCTCAATAACACCAACTGGTCTCAAACCAGCCGTGGACAACCAGGTCATATTCACACTGCCACGGGGTCAAACGAGGAGCACGCCCAGATATTCAATGCCTCTCTCTCTCTCTCCCCCTAAATTGTTCCTCGTTGGGAGAGTGGGTTCCGTTCTCAGCTAGCACTCTGCTGGCCGCGAGTTCGAGTCTCCGGCCGGCCAATGAAGGATAAAAGGAATTTATTTCTGACGATAGAAATTCATTTCTCGTCATAATGTGGCTCGGATTCCACAATAAGCTGTAGGTCCTGTTGCTAGGTAACCAGTTCTTCGTTGGGCGAGTGGGTTCTGTTCTCAGCTAGCACTCTGCTGGCCGCGAGTTCGAGTCTCCGGCCGGCCAATGAAGAATAAAAGGAATTTATTTCTGGTGATAGAAATTCATTTCTCGTCATGATGTGGTTCGGATTCCACTATAAGCTGTAGGTCCCGCTGCTAGGTAACCAGTTTTTCGTTGGGAGAGTGGGTCCTGTTCTCAGCTAGCACTCTGCTGCCCGCGAGTTCGAATCTCCAGCCGGCCAATGAAGAATAAGAGAAATTTATTTCTGGTGATAGAAGTTAATTTCTCGTCATAATGTGGTTCGGATTCCACAATAAGCTGTAGGTCCCGTTGCTAGGTAACCAGTTCTTCGTTGGGAGAGTGGGTTCCGTTCTCAGCTAGCACTCTGCTGGCTGCGAGTTCGGATCTCCGGCCGGCCAATGAAGGATAAGAGAATTTATTTCTGGTGATAGAAATTCATTTCTCATCATAATGTGGTTCGGATTCCACAACCAGTTCTTCGTTGGGCTGTTCTCAGTCCTCTGCTGGCCGCGAGTTAAGAGAATTTATTTCTGGTGATAGAAATTCAGTCCTTCATTGGGGTTCGATTCCACAATACGTGGGTTAACCATCCTCAGCTAGCATCCTCTGCTGGCCGCGACCGAGTCTCCGGCTGGCCAATGAAGGATAAAAGGAATTTATTTCTGGTGATAGAAATTCATTTCTCGTCATAATGTGGTTCGGATTCCACAATAAGCTGTAGGTCCCGTTGCTAGGTAACCAGTTCTTCGTTGGGTGAGTGGGTTCCGTCCTCAGCTAGCACTCTGCTGGCCGCGAGGTCGAATCTCCGGCCGGCCAATGAAGGATAAGATGAATTTATTTCTGGTGATAGAAATTCACTTCTCGTCATAATGTGGTTCGGATTCCACAATAAGCTGTAGGTCCCGTTGCTAGGTAACCAGTTCTTCGTTGGGCGAGTGGGTTCCGTTCTCAGCTAGCACTCCGCTGGCCACGAGTTCGAGCCTCCGGCCGGCCAATGAATAATAAGAGGAATTTATTTCCGGTGATAGAAATTCATTTCTCGTCATAATGTGGCTCGGATTCCACAATAAGCTGTAGGTCCTGTTACTAGGTAACCAGTTCTTCATTGGACGAGTGGGTTCCGTTCTCAGCTAGCACTCTGCTGGCCGCGAGTTCAAATCTCCGGCCGGCCAATGAAGGATAAGAGGAATTTATTTCTGGTGACAGAAATTCATTTCTTGTCACAATGTGGTTTCGGATTCCACAATAAGCTGTAGGTCCCGTTGCTAGGTAACCAGTTCTTCGTTGGGCGAGTGGGTTCCGTTCTCAGCTAGCACTCTGCTGGCCGCGAGTTCGAATCTCCGGCCGGCCAATGAAGAATAAGAGGAATTTATTTCTGGTGACAGAAATTAATTTCTCGTCATAACGTGGCTCGGATTCCACAATAAGCTGTAGGTCCCGTTGCTAGGTGACCAACTGGTTCTTAGCCACGTAAAATAAATCTAATCCTTCGGGCCAGCCCTAGGAGAGCTGTTAATCAGCTCAGTCGTCTGGTTAAACTAAGGTATATTTTTTTTTTTCCCCCCAATTACCAAGCAAAAAAAAAATACTTAACATTTGAAAAGATAAAGTATTAATCCAACTACACCCATTACCACGCAAATAAAAAAAAAAAATACTAACCTTTTTACCAACGTCTCCTTCCTCCCGGAGCCTCAAATTTAAGCCTCTCCACATTACAACGTTATAATTACGAACAACCAAACAAACACCGAGTTAAGCACAAACGAGTAAATCCTACGGTATAATGAGGAAAAGGATACATCCTGATTTCAGCTGTCTTGGTAGCGAGTGCCAGCAGTCGAAGGCGTGGGTCCCACGCCAGGGCAGAGGGCTTGGCAGGAAATCCATGGTAGCAGGCCTGAAAGAAAAGGATAAAAGATTAATTCAACAATAAAAAAATATGATGTACATATGATTATTTCAGTTTAAAGGTCATAAATCAATGGTTTTCAATGTGGGTCCTAATTCTTCTTTTCAACGCAGTGACTGCACTCGCTAAAAATCTAAATAAATCTTTAGAGCACAGATCCCTAACTATTTCTGGTGCCCAAATGGGATATTTTTGTTATCTCGTACTGCTACCGGAACACCATAATAAAATATAATTTTATAAAGATCACCTTGTAAAGGTAACACTTCGGCACAGAGCTGGTTCAGATGATCGACCCAAAATACAATTTACGACAAAAATGCCCAGAGGAACAAAGAAGCGGAACAACGGTACGACCTCTCTCTCTCTCTCTCTCACTTTCATTAGTCACGAAGTATTTCCATGGTTGCTTTCACTTTTCTGACCCCTCGGAGACCCAGTGGAAAGATAACCACCCCCCAACCCCAAACCGCTCCCCAAACCCACACCTGTGGGGTCAGACCTTGGACACTCTACCCAAGTTTATCTCCTCTCACCGACGTCAGTTAGCCCCCTTACAATTTCTTTCATTTGGAGAGAAAGGATGGAATAAGTCAAAATTGTGATGAATGACGTGAGTAAATGAGAAAAACTAAAATAAAAACCTAAGGCGTACCTGGAGCAACATTTACAAACTAAGAAGAAAACATGACGTCATTGCAATGGCAGGATTAAAAAAAAAAAAAAACATATGGATTTAAAATTATCTCCTTGGCTTGTGACGGAAATGTCGAAATTGACAGGTGATATTTGAAGGAGGAAAACTAACCAGAAAGAAACTGTACACACACACACACACACACACACACACACACACACACACACGATATCACTATCACCGGATATGCCGATGACACGTAGTAATGGTACTTGAAAACATGAATGACTCACACCTGACCAACTATATTGTGACAGAACAGTTACTTATCTTTTACCTGTGTCGGCTGTTTCTACAGGTACGGTACTGGAATTCTAAGAACTGAACCACGAACTTTAGTCGAAATAACCTACACGTCGCCAATATCTATTATTATTATTATTATTATAGCAGTAGTAGACGTAGTATAACTGGCCACTGGCATGAGCATTTCTAAAACAACGCCTCATTTTGGAGAAGCTAAAATAGAAAAATATAAAACAGAAGATAAGAATAACACTAAATACAGAGAGAGAGAGAGAGAGAGAGAGAGAGAGAGAGAGAGAGAGAGAGAGAGAGAGAGAGAGAGAGAGAGAGTGTCTTCAACTATGGCACACGAATACAACAAAACACCGCAGCATCCATCAAAATGCCAACCACCAACATTAACATTGAACCTAAAGATTTAAGCATTCATGGAACGTGCTATTACACCGCAAACACTATTAAATGAATATAAAACGGATGGTATTCGTATGTCAAAAGGGTATTGCAACACATTCATCCTGTATGACAAACTAATTATCAATGCAAATGAGACTTGAGCTCATTTCCAAGAAAGGAATTTTAGGACAGGCTTGGCTGAAGACTGTACGGTACATCTGGTTAAATAAAACGCGCGCGCGCGCTCATTTCCGTCATAGTAAATTTAGGTTAGTCAACTAAATCTACACTTAACGCGACTCTCATTTGCAATGAAAAATAACAGCTTCTAGTTCTAATACAGAATAATTATTACGTTCGGTAAAAGCCTTTGAAGCACAAATCCCATTCATTTTATAGTCGCCTACGAAGAATTATACCGTTCCACTGATGTACAAACATGTCTTCATACATTTCTACCGCGTTCCTCTGGGTGGGCGCGCATGCGTATTAGATCCAATGCCACATTCACACAAGGAGGATCTACACAGAAATAAAAAGGAAGGGTACACAGCCTCAAATGACCTTCCCGACCCCCCC
>NC_089768.1:33830000-33855000 GCF_040412425.1 Macrobrachium rosenbergii
ATCTGCTTTGATCAAGCTGAAAGATGTTCAAACGACCCACTGCTAATCTGAAGCAAGTTTAACACTTAGAAGCCCATGAATTGTGGAGAGGGCTCCCAGGATGCGTGAGCTGACATAAGCTGTGTGTCATCAGAGTTGTACATGAAGCGATGACTTACGGTTTAAAATTACCGATAAGCTTTTTCAGGTGTCAAAGGCATTTAATTCTTGCTGATGGTAGAGTGATCTCAGTGCTCTAAATTGTTCCAGCACTATCGAAGCAAATATTACAAACAAGTGACTGGCACTTTAGCACTTGACTAAAAAAAATAACTTTGTTCACATGAAGCAGTTTTAAATCAGACGTCACACATTACAGGCAATATACTGTACTTGAAATATAGGCTACGTGAGAGAATCACAACTGTAAAACCATACGCATCCTTGCTGGTGCAGAGACTGCCAGTTTTGATTACTGAGCACAAGATGCTCCCTACATTAACTTAATACAAATTATTTTTTTAATAAATACTAACGAGCACTTCAGAAACAGTGAGCATATAATATCCAGTATAAAGTGGTCCTTGAAATTATGGACTGATACATGAATCACAGTCCAGTGACAACTGGGTCTTTAAAAAAATAGCAGGTAGGCCTAACTGTAAAATACAAAGCTCTATCATGCAGGATAAGTACACCGATACATTATTTACATTCTGGGTTCAGTGAAGCAAAATTAAACAACTGCTACTGAGAGAGAGAGAGAGAGAGAGAGAGAGAGAGAGAGAGAGAGAGAGAGAGAGAGAGAGAGAGAGAGACTCTTATCCTGCTGTCATAAGAGGAACTGTGAGAGAAAAATAATCTTACTCTAAAAGTTTAGTTCGCTGCTCCGCTGACAATATCCCATTACTACATCATGATGCAATATTGTTTTGAACTTTACTACACATTTTCTCACGCAGCTCATGTTCACTATGTGCAGGAACTCATTTTCTAGACACGAAACTGCATGAATTCTGATAGGCATACCATGTGTACAAGATGCCATGTCAGCTGTGCAGTTACTGTAATGTGTCTAGGTCTGGATGAAGAGAAGAGTAAATGACGATAAATGTCAACGCCAGAAGGATTACTGGAGAGTTCATATCCTAAAGAATTCATAAAATGTATCTCAGAGACAAAGAACCAATGTCTATAGAAGGAAACATCCATGTCCTTAGAAACGTTTACATTTTATACCGGATGTTTACAGCAGAACATCCTTTGTGTACCAAAACCGCATCCTTCTTTGTGTACATTGTTAAACAGCACCAAAAGTCCTTCTTTATCAGAATGAATTTCAAACAGAAATTAGCAGAACTTTGGTCAATAATGAAGCTAAATAAGGACAAAACTAAGATAATCTATTCCAAGAGTTTTTCAGTAGCCCTCAAATAAATGAACTTCAGCCTGGAAGTCAAATTCATCCTCAGAGGTGACTATACAAACAATATGGTCATACTGTCATATAGCCAAGAGTTATCTTCACAGGAAGTGTGACAGAGGATAAATAGTGATCACATGATCACAATAAATGGTATCTCAGCCCAGAATTCAGCAAGGGTCCATAAAAATGGTAGTTAAGTTTGCAGGATATTCTGCTACAAATTGGTATACATCAGCCAAGCACATGTCATTCAAAACAAGATTTTAACATTACAACTAAGCATTGTATATCATTCACATCCATTTAGCCTTAGTTCATATCCTTGGGAATTATGACGACGCTTAAGAAAAAATTTAAGCTATGAGCAAAGGATATTTTTTGTTTTCAACTTACATACTGGTCCCATCTCATCCGGAGACCACATTTTTCAGCCTTTCAACATCAATTTCATCCCCAAAACATAATGAAAGGCATTTACTTCTCTGCAATTCTTGTCAGAATTACAATAATCAACTACAATAAAGAAGTCAATCAAGTGACATACAATGAAAGTTTACATATTTTAAAACAAGAAAATAGACTTTTCTATGCTGGACATTAAAATAAAAACAGTGATATTGTTGACACAAATAACTGAATTATGTTCAATGTAGGTGGCCTTCCCTTAGACACTGTAAGAATTTTCCTTGTTAAAATCTACCCTGAACATTAAAGTACTCATCCAAATCAATCTTCTCACCATTTCAGCTGAACACTGACAGAACACATGTAGTAAGGGGCAATATCTAAACAATGATTGCCTAATTATTCTCGAAAGCATGGGATACCAATGCATTGACTCAGTGTAACAAAGCACCCTTGTAAAGTAATGGGTCATACACACATTTCTGAGAGTAGCAACGCCTCTACTCTTGTGATACAAAGAGGATCAAAAGGTATCGTCCTCTATGCATGGTACTTGAAGCTCTTAACTTTAGCTAAGAAGCATGGATACTTATGGTCTATACTTGAAAAAAAAAATACGGTGCTGGCTCATAGCCTATGTGAAAGAAGTTAACTCATTCATGATAAATTTTGTGCAAGGGTACATTGTAGTCACAGAGCAGAGTTAGACTCTTTCTCAAAAAGCCTCAACTCAAGAGAGCTGGAGGATTAATGTGAGAGTATATGCCTACAATACTTTCCCATATGGCAACCTCTAATGATGGGGAGAGAGCTTCCTGAAAGCTGTTGCATCACTGAAGATATAAGGTGACAGAGTAGGCTAAACAGCAAACGTCTAAATTAAAATAAAACTATATACTGTATTCTAAGCGTAAAACAACTCTAGGAACTTGGTATTACAATAAAAATAGCTAATACTATAGCACTAACAGTAGAACTACACAGAGAAAACAGGAAGAATGGGAAAATGTACCTAAACCGGACTCAAATAACTGTATGGAATTTGTTGGAGCAATGGAAGCAAAATACTAGACAAGAAAAGCTTCGACAATATGCCAGGGTACAGAAAAAGAGATGACTACTAAATAATTAAAAGAACCCCGGGGGAAACCATAGGACCAGAGAAGAAATAAAGGTAAAAAGAAAATGTGAAAAAAAAAAAAAAAGATAAAGAACATGGTGGAAGGAAAGGGGAGCAAATAATATAACCAATGCCTGAAACAGAAGAAAATGTCACAAGTGGTAAAGAGGAATGAACCACATATGAAAACAAGCAATGATAAAAAGGTGAATGATTAAAAAAAACTAGGATAACACATGTATATATTTTACAGAAAATATTACGGCATAGATTGAAAACAGTTGAAAATCCGGGCAGAATATATGATTAAAAAATGTACGAAGCTAACGAAACAGGAAACTAGAGAAGAATTAAGAAAACTGTTAAGACGAATTCTTAAGAATACATATTCAACACCGAGGAAAACAATATTTATCAACAAACCCGACATAACACATGGATTTAGCATCGCAAATGGAGTTGAGAAAATAAAGCTAGTGGGCAAAATAAAAACAATAATTTAAAATAAACTTTTAAAACGACTCAAGGGAACGAAAGCAGCAGGACCAGATTTTACAAGACCAGAACTAATAAAGGCATTACACTAAAATAAAATGAAAATGGCTGCAAAAAGAAATAGAAAAATTGTTCAGCAAAAATTCTGTAAAGGAATAAAAACCCACTGTAAAGGAACACAACCCCAGTACAGTATATACAAGAAACATAAAAAATGTCTTCAGTAAATGAGGAAACAGAGAATTACAGAAACGAAAAATTAATGATGTACAGAGTTAATTGACACAATTATCGAAGTTTATAAAAAGGTTAGTTCTGTATAAAACAATAAAAAGTTGATTAAATGAAATAACAATAAACAATCATCAACCCTATTTAAACTGTCGACATAAAAGAACAACAAAATAGATATGTTTACAAAACACTGGCAGACAAAGACCTATTTTCCACTGACGGTCTGGTGTCTGCCAGTAGAAGAGAATGTTCTGATCAGTGGTGCATAAGAACACTAACAGATGTAAAACAAATTGGACTGCAAATAAATAAATCTAAAAGCAGGGCATTAATCTACAATCTCAAACAAAATTCAGAGAACAACAAAGCAGTATATGTATAAGAATAATCCCCTCTGACAATACGGGGAATTTATTCCATACACAAAAAAGGAAATGACATGGAATATCAAATAACTGCCACAAGACATTACATGAAACATACTGAATACTGAAGTATTCACTAGCAATTTAGACAAGGCAGCAGTGTTTAATACACAAGAGACTGTTAGAGATTACAGTATACAGAATAGAAGATGTAGGAAGCCTGTTATCTCTCTGGAGGCGATATGAATTTCCAACTATGGAACTACAAAAATCCATGGCCTAAATGATTTTCAGGCTGATTCTGAATAAATAGTAGCCCCTATCATGTGAATTATTGGTGAAACTCAATATTTTACCTTCTTACCTAGCTATTAAAACCACTCCTTTGGGAATGTCTTGAAAGAGGTAAAATGCAGCTAAAAGCTGCTTTTGCAATAATTCTGTACAGTAATTACTGTATTTGTTTTGTTGCCATAAGTTAAGAATTACAAAAGATTAGACGACAAAAATCAATATGAGGCTTTCATATATAAGAGCAAAGGATAACTGCCCTTAATACTCCAAGACTATATATAGACTTTAAAAATCTGGTAATCTTCTATAAATACATTGTATATTCCTACAACTCAATCTGATAAGTTTATCTGTAAATACTGTGGCTTGTTCCTCTATGCAATAACCTTTGGAGATGGGTATAACCTACACATGGGTCGGTTTGTTTTAAAATTATGTATCCTTATTTTGTTAATGATGCATTTGATTATCACTCTTCTACATGTCCAAACTAACTGACCTTCCAGTCTGCACTGACTGGCATAATGTATATACAGTTGCACATATCCAGCATTACATTATATGTTCAATAATATTCTTTGAGTATTTATGTAACATATGTTCTTTTGTGTGTTGATAGCTCTATTACATATGTAGGAGGGTAATGTCATGATACTTCCTGAGGTTTTTACCAGTTTTGCAATGCAGTCATTCTTTCATGATAAATGCCATGAAGCGAGTTCTCATATAGTTTCAAATGTACAATGATATTTCTGAACCTTGTGCAACGTATTTTCCTAGTAGCTTTTGATGTGATTCTGATGAATTTGATATTCCTGTCAGCTGTAAACCACTAAAGTAACAAAGAAAGTGGAGAACCAAAGCAGGAGACCACACCTTAGGATTAGGTTAGGTTGTGGGGTCCATGCCTCCAAGTCAGGAACAACCCAGCATCCTTAGTTAGGTTAGGTTACTCTACATCACGGTAAGTATTGTTTCATTTGATTCTTCTTTTATATCCAAAAAAAAAAAAAAACACAATTTCCTACTGGGGGCCACAATCATTGTTAGGTATAGGCAACAGGGTTTAAAGCTTACTGAACACAGTGCAGAGACTCGCCATGGGATACCTTACCACTACATACTGTACATAGGCTTTACAGGTAGTTTGCTTGCTTGCACAGAGAACCAACAGCTCATGTGTTTTTTCCTTTCTTTTATTTAAACCTTAGGGTTATATAACCTATAAATTTGATGCAATGTTAAAACCTATACTTTATCTGGTATCTACATGCCGGCTACCTCAAGATTTTATCAGTACATGAACTGTATAGCCTATGTAAAACTACAATGTAACTGGTACCAGTACCATCACTAGCTTGAATGTACTGGTTACAAGCCAGGCTTAGGCTAACTGCCACTGTCAGACTAAAGATATATTTCCAAATATTTATCAGCTATACCAACTATCACTAACCTAAGTACAAGAGAAGGTACTGTTACTAACCTAAGTACAATAAATTGCCCAAGTTTTTAGGCCAACCAATACTATTCTTTAAAGATGAATCTTTAGAGTGCAGATTGCAGGAAAGGTGTGTAACCAAAGCTAATTATGCTCAGCTTAGTCAGAACCATATACAGATAAATGGAAAGCCTTGCTATGCTTAGCCAAACCTTGGCACATTATGGTAAATCGTCCAGTATAACATACACAATATACTACTTTTACTTTTGATCTCTCCCCCCCCCCTTTTTTTTAGTTTTACTGTAACACTGACTATACTAAGCATTTAAATGTGTTGCATTTCCTTACTGATAATGAGGTTTGGGCCCTAGGCCAAACACTGGAACCCACCAGGCTTATTCAATGCATTCACTTTATCGCTATTTTTGTGTATTGTGCATTTCAATGTCGCCTCCAAATTCATCAATACATGTGATACAGGCAAAGGAAAAAATTATGAAGCAATGAGATAAAACATTCAACAGTATATACTAAAATATATGGCTAATGGAAAAAGTTTTATACAACTACTATCAAGACCAACTCCAGCTTTGGATACAAATATTCCATATTTACATAAAAATACAGCAAACATCAAAAAACTCCTCAGTTTTATACAAAATTTTTGTAACTTTTCTACTAGCCTACCCAGTAGCAGTGGGAACTCTGAAAGCCACCATATATTTTACAAAATACAACATAAACTGTTTAATTTCGGACTGTCATGCCCAACGTACTAGTAAATAAAGGAATGCACACATCACATTTATTCCTCCAGCCGCATAACCAAAAATCGTTTTAATGAATAAAATGGTCGATCAGCACTCAATTATGATTTGTATGAGATAGGACGGACTGGAAGCAAGTATTCTTCTGCTTGTCGCAGCTTCTGCCGCCTCTTATTTGATCGCAGATTCTGATCAGCGGAAAATGGTTTTGGGGGATGAAGACCAATTTTTTTTCCCTCCTTTGGCGATATACAAGTTGTTGTAATGGATCAACAATGCATTTTGAATGAACAGCCTAACCTACACCAATCTAAAATCAGTCACAATTACAAAAAATTACAAACTATCAGAAAAAATGTCACGTTTGGTTTTCGTTCTGGTGAAGAATATGTTTGCCAACCGTAACCTAAATATGGATAGCCTGAGTCAAGGACACTGACATTTTTATTACAGAATATCAGGCTAATAACAAGAATTCAATGGTCTATTTCTGTTCGCTTATTATGCTTAAACTAAGGCTAAGCTGGCCTGACATTTCTCAGTTCAAAATGTATTTTTAAAGTTAAAATATGTATTTTGAAAGGGACATCTAATGAGTAACATTATTACTCTATAAGAACAAAAACTTTTCTGTACGTCATGGCCTACACAGGTAGACAAGTCTGAGCCAATACGACTCTGAAACTGGACTATAGGGACCTATGGCCCCCTAGTAATTCGTGACCCCCTCTACTCTGCAAGCAACCCAAGGCATGCCCTGCCCCCTCGAGTAATTCATGCCCCCCTACTCTGCATTCTACCAGCACGGGAGGTTCCTGGTCTACCCAATCCCAGGGCACGTTACGCTGGACTACAGGGGCCCATGCCCTCCAAGTAATTCGTGACCCCCTCTACTCTGCAAGCAACCCAAGGCATGCCCTGCCCCTCGAGTAATTCATGCCCCCTGCATTCTGCATTCTAGGAGCACTGGACTAGGAGGTTCTGGTCTACCCCTGGGCATCCCAGGGCACGTTACCCTGGACTCTGCATTCTAAGGACCTATGCCCCCCAGGGCATTCGTGACCCCCTCCCCAAGTACTCTGCAACCCCCCCACTCTGCAACCCAAGGCATGCCCTGCCCCTCGAGTAATTCATGACCCCCTACTCTGCATTCTACCAGCACGGGAGGTTCCTGGTCTACCCAATCCCAGGGCACGTTACCCTGGACTACAAGGACCTATGCCCCCAAGTAATTCGTGACCCCCTCCTACTCTGCAAGCAACCCCAGGCATGCCCTGCCCCCTCGGGTAATTCATGACCCCCTACTCTGCATTCTACCAGCACGGGAGGTTCCTGGTCTACCCAATCCCAGGGCACGTAACGGCGAACGTAAAATGGCCCCCACAGGACGGACCGAGAGCAAGGAGGACCTCGTCAGGCTGACGACGTCCAAGGATGACCTCACGTCGCCCTTTGTGTGCAAAACACCAGGTCATCCTTGTGTTGTCCCTGGAGAATGAATCAACACGGGTCGACCGCAAGAGACCCACCACATCCCCACACACACACACACATCACATCACATTCCCGACGTCGAAGCTCACCCTGTTGAAGTCGAACAACTCCTTCTGCTTCTGCAGCCTCTCCGGCGTGATCTTCTGCGACGGCTTCATGAACTTCAGCATCGCGCCGGCACTTCCAAACGACTTCGTTTCAGAAAATCCCAGAGTCTGGCGGGCACTCACACCCACTCCCGACAACCGACACAACAACACTGCCAGCAAAAAGTTTTGCTCCGGTGGGCGACGGTGGGACATTGACACACCGGAGGGGGTTTGAATCCCCCTCCCCCTACCCAATCCTGTACAGGGGAACGCCTCGATGCCCTTACGACAGAAAACGGGCGAGCTTATCGATTCTCTTTTGTCCCGCGCGCTGCTAGCGCCCTCTATAAACTTCATCTTGCCTCGGACGTCGCCGCGTCCATTGCTGTCATCGAAGTTACCTGTGAAGCGCCTGTACCCACCCATTTATATTATAATAATGGTCATGATGCGACGATCGCTCGTTTATAACGAACCGATACGGTATGCCAAAGGCATACTATGCTAATACTTTCCATCCACTAAAATCAAACTGCTGTAACATCAGATTTTCAAATTAAATGTTTATCATATATTCATCAACTTTTGTCACACGCGCCAACCTTCGAGATGGAAACAATATCGTCGGTTGGTGTTACTCCGCGGCTTGTACACCTGAGCATGTCTTCTGTCTGTAATTGCTGAATTTACTGTATTAAACGACATGAGCAAACAACCTGTACACTGAGCAGTGTAAATTACCTGATTTTACTCGCCAACACAGGATAACAAAGTCCAACATCACTTTTTTGCCGCAGGGCATATTCATGAGTCATCGTTATGTTTACCTGAAATTACAGAAACGTACTTACTTTTTAAATTCAAAATGCAATATTATTGATACGTCCAGCAATCAAAGGTGTTTCATTTCTAATTAAAATACGTATGGTTTACTGGGGTTGAAAAATTACAATGAAATACCGTATTTCGTCAGCTTCTGACGCGCAAGCGGTCATCCTTTAAACCTCCAGAGAATACGCTGTCATCTGACAAAATTTATTTATAATTTTTTTTCCCAGAAAGCATCGTACATGAAGGTACACAAAGGTGTAATGCAGAGGTTTTTGCTTTTCCTTTTAAGTAGCATTATATTGAACACCAATCAAAGCAAATATGTACTAACAGACATTACTCAATTAAATAGCCAGTTTATAAAGGATAAATTTTTTCCGTAAATATATCACCAACAATAAATATAAGCCAGTTATAATAACTTCTGATACACGGAAACACAGCCATCTGAAAAGACAGCACAAAATCACCATGCGATTTCAAGGTCAAGGCAACTTGCTCAGATGGGATCACCGCCATGGGCGTGACGGTGACAAAAACGAACCAGCATTTAAACGGTTCCAGGCTTCCAGAACAGAGACCCAGCTGAACGTTGCACAGGAAGGGTAACAAGGAAGACGTATGTGGGTGGGAGAGGGGTGTAAGCTTAGTCCATTCAAAATGGCTCTGATATAACCAAGCCGTTACTTTGCTTGAGAGAAATGTTATTAGAATCTGGCGGATCGGTTTTGACGCTTCAAACTTTGAATCGTGCGACAGAAAACGGAGTTCATTGTGTTTCGTTAGAGTGCAAGTTGAGGCTCCCCATTCCAAGTCTGTGGTAAATGATCGTTCTTTGGTAGAAAATTCTGAGTATTTTGGATTTTTTTCCCATTTATCTATAGCTTCAGCTCAAGATATATAGAGGATTCTGAGCATAAGAAAGTCTCGGCTGGCACACCATCAATGCGGTAGCCAGATTAATAGTGACTGGTGTATTGTTAGACAAAGCAATCACTGTAATGATTGATATCAAAAGGAACAACAATATCAAGATTTCCTAAAAAAACTTCAACTGTATAAATTTTTGCAAGACTTTATGACAGTGCGGGTTTGACAGTTATTCTTCGAATTTGCAGTCCTGGAAGCATTAAATTTCCGCAGCTTCTCTTATCACACCATTTATAGAAAAAAAATACAGCCGTGGAAACATTATACCTTAAAAACACTAGACTAACACAAACACATTGTTATGCTCCTATAATTAATTTTATTGCTATCATGTCTATCTTTGAGCAGTGTAACCTTTCTTTACATACCTTATGACAACTTTTGTCAGCCACTCGGTTACAAAGCTGAAACCACAGTACACGTCATCTTGGACTCCATTCCATTCTTGGACCTTTTAATTGTGCCCTCCTTCCACCCTCAACAACTTGCTGGAGTTATCATTTAACCCCTTTCACTCTTGATTGATCAAGAGCTACCTTCTCTGCCGTCTACTTTAAACGATATTACAATATTCACTCCTTCAGTAGGGACTGCACTCTCTTTAGAAAGCAAATCTTCGTATGGTCCAAAAATTACACACACACACATAGGCCTATATATATACAGTTTTTCTCCAGTTTCCTCCCATTAGATAATATTACTGCTTTGATATAAAGCCTAATGAAGCAAACAGCACACTAACAACATCAATAGCTGTAATCTAAATACAGCCAAATACATACACACGAAAAACTAAAGTTTGTCGGGAGTCATCGTGGTGATCAATAAATGACTGAACAAATAAATGATAAAACCAGGCAGGCACAAATTAAATAAAAAGAAGTAAAGGATGCGTAAGTAACAAAGGAGGATGCCCATCGTTATCCAACCTCTTTGCGAGGTCTCTCAACGAATTCTTTCAGCATTAATCCATCCCCTATAAAAGCTAGACTCAATTTAGGGTGGTTTGAGGGTACTCAGTAGTTGATGCAGAAAGGGCCACAATCAACTATTATCGGCGCCTTGTCCTGTATCGTTGTAGAGCGTGAAATGAAACGCCGAGAAAAACTTTATTAAGCGTACAAAGGCGTTGCTAAAAATTTGGAAAACAAGGGGCTCCAGTTTGAAACAGACGCCTGACGACAAATCAAGAGTGAATTTAGTTGGCTGCTGATAAAGAGGGCAGATTTTACAGTTTCGAAGCATGATACAAAATTGTAGCTATGACGTCAAAGTTTTTTTTTTCTGACTAGTTTACTTCAACCAGCTTACTGACTGTGTGGTCAATCACTACGTATTCTCAGACTTGGCTTGCTAGACCCATTCAACCCACGTCACCGTACCCGCCAGTAAGCTATTCTTCTTCAACTGGTAATTTTATTTTCTTTTTTTATCTTTTACTGTCGTGTTAAACAACGTAAGCAACCGCCCATACTCATTGCCAGCAATTCCAATGCCATTTCTGACAAAAGTTATCTTTCTAAATCCAATAATTTCAACTCTTTTTGGCAAAATGTACGACCTCCAACGTTGCAACCGCAAACACGAGTTGCCACTTCGCCTGTTCCTTGTCTTTTGTCAGTGTCTTACGATCGCCGGCTACAACCGTTTCCAAATAAGCTCTTCAGCGTCCTGGGCAACTCCCACCTCTGTGTCTGTGAGTGTCTGTTTCCAGTGTCTTTTGGATGTTTTTTTTTTCATTCTTTCTTTTCTCACGTTTCTAGTTAATCATGATTACTGACCTAATCAGCTCCTGTACAAGTAGTCTATGGCTGAGATCGTGAATGATTACAAGGCCCAAGACTCCAAGAGCCATTTTATCTCATGCAAAACTCCCTATATTTGATTTTCTTTCGTGCAGCTTAATAAGGAACTGTCTTCACTCTTTACATCAAACTGAATTTCTTTTAACGTTAAATTCAGTTTCTCCATATCTCGATCTGTTTACTATGGGCAACATTTCTTTTATCTAATAATGGGAGTTAAGTAAATTTTATTCCTTCGCAATTTAAGTAAATTCTTCGAAAAATAGTCGGTTTTTTCCCGGCTGAGTGACGGGTAGGTGTTGGGGTAAGGGAGGGGGTGGGGGGATGGAGCATGCACATAGCTTCAGAAACAAGAGGGTGAGAAATCTATCTGGTTTGTAAAGGGTGATGATTCTCAGTTTTCCCATTAAATTTAGTGTGTGATTAAAAAAAACTATAAAAAGAGTCACAGAGACGTCTGTAGCCATATTCCGAGCTAAATATAAATCTAAGCAACAGGTTACTAACAGCTGGCTCCTCTGATATGTGCCATCTTTCACCGGAAAAAAATATGTGCATTTATTTTTCGAATGTTATTTTAGATATAATTTTTTTAAAGAGCACGTTATCATATTTCATGAAATCAAACAGGAATCTTATAATGTTTTAACTTAATACGTAGAAAAAACACCTGGCGTGCTACAAAAAAGCACATGATAAACACTAATCACATGACAATCCTACCTCAACATTCAGTGTCAGGTACTCTGTATGAATCAGTTACAGCATTGACATGGGGAGTGAACATACACATGTATATATATATATATATATATATATATATATATATATATATATCTCTATATTAAAACATGAAATAAGCCAAGCCCTTTCATTTTCTGACGCATCCTCAGGGTCAAAGCACTTCACCCCAAAAAAAGATTTGCTGAGATCCAGAATGCTAACACACATACACACACACACACACACACACACATACATACATACATATATATATATATATATATATATATATATATATATATATATACTTGTAATACATATAAATACTCGTATGTGTATGTATGTATGAATATGACAAGTTTCCGAAAAGGAAAACCTTTTATAAACAACACATAACAGGAAGTGCCTAAGTTGTTTCATTTTTCAGTTTTCTGTAAAAGAAAACTATTGTGCCGGCTTTGTCTGTCGCACTTTTTCTGTCCGCCCTCAGATCTTAAACACTACTGAGGCTAGATGGCTGTAATTTAGGACGTTGATCATCCACCCTCCAATCATCAAACGTACCAAATTGCAGCCCTCTAGCCTCAGTAGTTTTATTTTATTTAAGGTTAAAGTTAGCCATAATCGTGCTTCTGGCAACGATAAAGGATATCCCACCACCGGGCCGTTGTTAAAGTTTCTGGGCCGCGGCTCATACAGCATTATACCGAGACCAACGAAAGATAGGTCTATTTTCGGTGGCCTCGATTATACACTGTAGCGGCTGTACAGAAAACTCGATTGCGCCGAAGAAACTTCAGGGCATTTTCCACCTGTTTTATTTATAAAAACAATTGGAAACATTAACCAATGCTGATATTTTTCCTTATAACTGCAACCCATTATTGTTATTGTAAGCTCAATTGGTAAGATTAACTTCCATGGAAAGTCTATAAAAATAAAAGGTTCAAACTCTACTTAAACTGAGTTATGTAGTATAGGCCTACCTTCAAACATCTAACAGGCTCAACATAATTTTTCGACGACTCTACAATGCTGACCTGTTCACTTCTAGACTTTTAATGACCACTTTCATCAGCCCTTTGAAATGTATTTACATCAACTTTACAGTTAATGTAAATATCGCTGTTGATGATTTTAGCTTCTGTTCGCTTCTCTACACACTAATTCAGATGTTCGAGGCATTAAGATAATTTTCCTTAGTCTTCAGTGTTTCCCTCCAAAGTATGATTGTTTATTGCCAAACAGGCCATTAAATATATCGTCACAGACAGTTTAAAAGTGTGACGGTCATGAAATGCTGTTACAGAGTTCTAAGTATGATTAAAACGTGTGATTAGAGACAACAAAAATTGCTCTGTACACTATATATATATATATATATATATATATATATATATATATATATATATATATATATATATATATATATATATATATATATATATATAAATTTAAACAGGTACGTTATAGGCCTCTGCTATGACAATAACCATGCAATCTGGTATTTACATAAATTAATGGTTGTCTCTTTGTTCTTTGAACATTTCCCTGACGTAATTTTTGATGACGTCATGGCTAAGCACAAAACTGGTGTGGCACCAGTTATGATCATTGGTCATTATAGCAAATCTGGTCGTAAGTTCTTTTTGTTCGTCAGTCTTTTGACTGTCACCAACTCGAAGAAAAGCGCACACATTTCTATGGTACTAAATAAAATGTAAACTTCTTACTTTGATGCAGATTGAGTCAGCATCTCTGAGTTTCGTGGGTCATGGCGGTATCTACTGGATTTGAAAAAAAGAGGAGGAAAAAATGGCTAACGACAGAATGAAGATGCTGCTTTAGATAATAAACATACACAATAAAACGAGATTATTCGGTAACGTGGGAATGTTTGCACAAGGGTGGAGTTGGAGAGGTGACCAAATGAAGATGGAACATAATAAACACGTGCTTACCTGCACGTGTTTATTATGTTCAATAATAAACACGTGAAGGGACAGAACAGAGAGACATATAATGGGTAATAAGAATAGGTCTACCTTTTATCAAATGTATCTGTACAGCGTAAGCCTCCTTACCATGCATTCACTATATTGACCAGTCTAAAAAAATTTGTAAAGGGATTTTGTCAATGGAAGATACTGCCATTTTAGTAATTGCCTTCTGGCAGGCCGTTTAGCTGGAAAGTGTATTTGTATTTAGCTTGTTTTTATAGTATATGTTAATGTCAGGAGATACTCTTGCGAATCAACCGATGAAGTTACTTTGATTTCATTTTCTGTACTTGCATAATAAAGAAAACGCACCCGACGAAATTTGAACACTAACTCTTACATTTTAACTTCTCTCTCTGCTTTCAAAGACTTTTACTTATACCCCTCAGTTACCTGGTTTGATGGAATGACCTGCATTTTGATGAATTTGATCGAGCTGTGCAAAGGCATACGGTAAAACTCCAGTACTGAAAATTGGATTCTTTTTTTTTATTATTATTTATCTCTTAGGGGCATGATAATTGGTGACTTTTCCTTAGAATATGCAATCTGTAAACTTACCATGAGGTGCTCTAACTTATCTAATGCGTCTCATGCTATTCACCGGCACTGATTTTGCATCAGTCTTTTTCAATAACATATAGAAGACGCCAAAAAAAAGTCTCTTTCAAGCTGTTATGAAGCTGTCATAACACAATCACAGTGTCTAGTCTCGTAATGAATCTAACCTCTTCATCACAATCATCATCGACTCCAACATCTCGACTTTATTCCGTGCTATTCTTAAAGCTTTATTCTGTAATCGAAAAACTCTTTTAGTTATATCATTAAACTGGGATACAAAAACGTAAAATACTGGGAATATTTTACGTTGTCCAGAATAACAGCTGTCATAAACTCTAGTCGTTTGATGCATAAATCTAACTGACCTCTGACAGACAAGCAGTAAAAGTCAGAATGTCATACGAGATAGTCTGGTGACTCTGGTCCATTTGGAGCGGATGCAAAGGAGGGAGACTGAAGCGCAGCAGATAAAATAATTTTTTCACTAAAATACTTCAGTTAATGATACAAGCATGAAATTTGATACATATCTTCTCCATAGGCCACTTTTTGAAAATTACTGGGTGTACCCCGAAAATTCCAAAATGGCTGCCGTTTTTCAAGATGGCCGCCAGTCAGGGTTTTAACATGGGACTCATGTGCCTCTGGTCATGATTTTATGCATCTGTTTTGGTTATACACATTTTAGGCAGTCACAAAGCAAAAGAAAATGTATTTCTGTTACAGATTTCATATAGCACATATAAAGAAAGATGGCATTCGTCTCCCCCTGGAACCTCCCAAGTAACACTGACCTAAACAGAACCAGAATTTACACCAAAAGGTAACACTGACCTAACCATAACTTACCTTCCTAACCTGACTTAGGGTGCTGTGACCTAACCTGGCCAAGTAACATTATCAAGCACTCGGTGGTTTAGAACACGTAGGGTAAATTTTATTCTGTGGAAGTTTTCGCAAAGAGGCGAAATTGCCAACGCCTACCCCTGTCTCCCTACCCCGCATACTGCCCAATTTCTCAACGATCACGAATTTTAAAGATTAAGCAAGGTTTTCAAAATATAAATATTTTATATATAATTGAATTTTTAATAATATAATAATAATAATAACGTGGAATCTAGGATGACATGTCCATAGGCTTTCTAGAATTCTTGTCAAGACACCAATTACCCCTAAAAAAACTTAAAGAAAATGGAAATATTACAACAAAGAAAACGAAATTTTGCTGCAAAATGGTATTCTTACCTAAAACCCCTCATTCATTCTACTTGAAACAGCAGACTGTTTATTGTTGTTTCTTTCACGTTTACATTAAATCTGAAGCTGTAATATAAAATAACTATACATTCTTTAATATATAACATCCTTTTTCAAAGAAGTGGATAATCTAGGCTAAAACTGCACTAATTATTCTGGAGTGAGGATAAAACTAAAAATCGATCAACTTTCTTTAAATCTGCCTTATTAAACAGGAACCGAGGCAGTAGCATTTGCGTTAACGAGGCAGTGATACAAGATGGTCTTCTTGTTGTGGGTCAAATATGAAATTTATCTTCAAGAAACGTCACTTTCAATATATGTGATACACGTCTTAATAAGATGATAATGGATTTTGAGATGGTCTTTGAACCTCAGATTACCAATTAATTCATCCTCGTTTCTGCAGCAATATTGTCTTTTTTGGGCTTAATATTCATATGTATGTATGTGTGTATGTATGTATGTATGTATGTGTATGTATGTATGTATGTATGTATGTATGTATATATATATATATATATATATATATATATATATATATATATATATATATAAATGTATGTATGTGTGTGTGTGTGTGTGTGTGTGTATGTGACAGCATAACTCTGAAGTGCATTGAGCAGTTTCAACCAAACTTGGTATAAATATGACTTACTATCTAGAAATCAGCGTTGTGGGGGTATGACATCACTAGCATCAAAGAGCACCAAAGGGGGTGGATGCTGGAAGGGCTTCCCTGAAACGGGGCTGGTTATGCCCATAGACTTCGTAACTTTACGCTTTTATTTTTGTGATATGATTAATTGTAAGAAAATCCTGGTGTGCCTCAAAATATTATGTTTTACTTTTTAGCGCATTTTCATAAAATCGTGTTTAAATTTTTATTTTATTTTATACTTCTTAGTTTTGACAGAAATCTTAACTGATTTATGATTGTAAAAAAAAAAAAAACGTGATATCACGTCGAGCCAAAGAAGGTCTGAAAAATCCTTTGAGTTATTAACTTATTCCTTTGAGTCAAACAAGGTATGAAAAATCCGAAGGGTTTCATACAAATCCTGAGATACTGGGAGAGGTCACTGTGGGGTCACTAGAGGTCACTGCTGACCTACTGATCATGTAAGGTTGTATTGTCACGGGGACTGAGTAACTATGCAAAATTTCTCCATCGGAAAATTTCCAGTTTTGACCAAACAGAAGAGAAGTCAAGAAATAAAAGGAAGAAGAATGTGATGTCAAGATTAAATGGGACCTAAAGGACTGACCATAAACCATACACCTTGACATTTAGTTTCTAACGTTTCCCGATGGATAATGGCCAAGTTATCAAAATCTGGACCTCAAACATGTGAAACTACAAATGATAATTTCTCCTGGCAACTCATAAGAAAAATGTTATATCTACAGATGACTGCATATTCTAATAAGTATATAACAATGTAAAATGGTATGAGCCACATTTTGGCTTTAGTCAGAAAATAACAGAAGAATGCTAATTTTTCTGATAAACAAAAATTTTTTTTATAGTGAATAACGAAAAATATATTGTTGAATTTTAACCAGGATAAGGAGAAGTGATTACCAAAAGAGTCAATAAAAAAAGCGAGACGACGATTGACTTTTGTTTCTTAAGCAAAGGTTCATAAAACTAACAAAAGACGAAATAAAAAAAAATTGTGAAAGTAAACAGGAAATAAATTTGAACAAAAAAGCAAAGTGGCCGTTAGCTTTTGCTCTGGATGAAATAATTATTCTGTCTCTCGTTTATTTATTGATGACTTGGGCAATTTCAATTATTATATTATTATTATTATTATTATTATTATTATTATTATTATTATTATTATTATTCTCTGGAGCCAATGTGAACACGTTCCATCACTTAAGAGACTGCCACTTATAAAAGTTTTCCTCCCAAGTACTTCACGACGAGACTCATGTACTTATCAAAGTTTAGTGAAAAAAAAAATAAGTGAAAAGTTGTGTCTAGCACTTATAATCGATAAGCATGAGAATGTTGTCGCAAGTCAGAAAGGCTTTTAATGTAATACAAGTGTAAATGTGAATAAAAAAAGATTATGTGAATTCAACTAAAAATGCGTCAGAAAAGATATCCATAGACGAAGAGATACTCTTAATAGAACCGAGAGAGAGAGAGAGAGAGAGAGAGAGAGAGAGAGAGAGAGAGAGAGAGAGAGAGAGAGATTAATCCTTCTATGAATTTTTTTTCTTCTTTATATTATATATATATATATATATATATATATATATATATATATATATATATATATATATATATATATATATATATATATATATATATAAGCTACCATAAATTACTGTGGTTCTCTCACAAAACCGTTGTTGGCATAGGTTGTGTAAAGAGAGAGAGAGAGAGAGAGAGAGAGAGAGAGAGAGAGAGAGAGAGAGAGAGAGAGAGAAAGGGGGAGGGAAAGGTTGGCAGTGGCTAGGATAAAGTGGGGAGAGAGAGAGGGAGGGGGCGGGTAGGGGAAATTGTTGGTTTTCCGAAGAGTAAACAATCTTTGGAGGGCGAAGGCAAGAATAATCCGTCTTGTTAGCAAACCTCCTTCAATTCGCCTACGAAGTGCATCATTTTTTAGCTCCAAAGAACTCGCATCAATCAAGCTGACCATTTTGAAGCAGCCGTGTATTTTTCAAGCTAAATAGCCCCCTTTTGAGGCAGCGTCGAACCAAACTCGACCTTCTTCCTAATGAATAGGACCACACTTCCAAAAATCTATTGATGACTGCCCACCTAGGAGGAGGAGGAGTAGGAGGGAGGGGAGGAGGAGGAGGAGGAAAACGAAAGTCATAAGAGGAGGAGGGAATAAGGAAGACGTAGGTAGGAAGAGGGGTCGAGATTTTTGCAATAGGAGGAAAAGGAGGATGATTCTGAGAAGTGGGCGAATATGAAAAAGAAGGAAGGAGAAAATAAGAGGAAAATAAGAACAGGAAGTGTGTGGATGATGAGAACAGGAAGGAGGTAAGGAAGGTGGGAGGAAAGAGGAGGTTAAAGGTTGAGGAATTTGAAGGAAAGGGGAATTCTCCGAAGAGAAAAACCAAAAAGGAAGTAAAAGAAATTAAGAACGCAGAAAAAAAAGATAATGAGAGAAAGAGGTAGAAATGGAGAAACAGCTACAAAGGAAAGTTAGTTATCCCAGAATTAGAAGAAAATTAGGATTCTGAGAAAAGAGGGGAAAAATCTGAAATCTAAGAAAGGAAAAAAGAAATAGTAAGTAACAGAAGAAGAAGAAGGAGAGAGAGAGAGAGAGAGAGAGAGAGAGAGAGAGAGAGAGAGAGAGAGAGAGAGAGAGACCCAAGTTTTCGGAAAATAGAGGAAATGAAGATTATCAGAAGAGAGAACACCAGAAAAGGAAGAAAAAAAAAGCTGATAGAAATTAAAAATAAAATATGATGAAATGAAAAACAAAAGGAGGAGGAGGAGGAGGAGGAGGAGGAGGAGGAGGAGGAGGAGGAGGAGGAACGATGAAGAGAGTAAATATTAACGGAATAAAGAACAGACAATGACGTATGATCTCTTGATTTAAGATTACACTCTTCAAACTTCTTTCAGATACAAACTCTGATAATTTAAGAGCGTGATAAGAAGAATGATTAACTGATTTATATCAATCTGGCGTCAAGCAACAAAGGTCACCGTCTCCGAAAATATATATTCACAAGGAAAAAAAAATAGGCGGTGCTGAACCACTTAATATTAGTTATGTTTTCTGCTGATCCGAATTTTAGTTATTCCAATTTATATATTTATTTTTTTTTTTTTTTTGCAAACAATATGAGTAAAGGCATTCATGGCCCAGTAGACACAGCGCACGCTGTTTATGTTAAAAAATAAAAAGTTTGGATTATTTTCTTTGATGAGGAATTTTCCCATATGATCGGAGATTAACCAATGTTACGTTAGTTCAAAAAGCTTTATTGTCAACGAGCTTGACGGCGCGTGCTACGCTGCGCTGGAACCCAGCTGCCCGTCATGTCTTGCTACCCTCCCGATCCCCTACCTACCCCGCCCCCACCTGGCGTGGACAAACAGGTTTGCAGGAGGAGGGTGGATGTGTCATGCCCCCCCTACCCTCCCGATCCCCTACCTACACCGCCCCCACCCGGGGCGGACAAACAGGTTTGCAGGAGGAGGGTGGATGTGTCATGTCTCCCCTACCCTCCCAATCCCCTACCTACACCGCCCCCACCCGGGGCGGACAAACAAGAAAGACCCACTCGGATTTTATTATAGACTCGGATTGTAACAATCACAGACTTAATCTCTATAACACTCAGAAGTGCTCACTGTGGAAGATGAAGTGACTGTCTTAAGAGCTGGAGTGGATTACTCAGCAGCAAAGTGCTTGCGACTGAACTCTATCAAACCAAAATTTCTGCTTTTGCTTCTCTGGACGCGAGTGCCTTCGCCAGCAAAGTTGGGAGGAGGTGAAACTGGCACTCGCGCCTGCGCGTGTCCTTGTGTTTACAAAATATCTCGAGAACGAGCGGACAGATTTTCATGAAACTTGATGATGACATTCTCTTGGCGACTCCCTCGTGTTAATTACCTCTTCTTTGTTATCGATGAAGATTTGGCGATTTTGGACCTAAGAAGTCATTCGGCGTGAATCTCGAAATTATTGTTAGGAGAGGGTGGAAAATAAGATGGAGGAAAGAGAATATGAACGGAGGTACACTAAAAGAACTGAAAGGGGTTGCAGCTAGGGCGTCGAAGGGACGCTGCAAAGAACCTTAAGTAATGCCTACAGTGCACCGCGCGAGGCGCACTGACTGCACTACCCCACCACGGAGAATTTGTCGTTGTTAGAGCTACCTCGCCCACTGTTAGGCGTGGAGATTTTCGAGAATTACACTGCCACCTAAAAGGCTATAAGTAAGTCTTATCCATTTGATTTTAATATCGCACACTAATGGCGTAGCGAATTTAACCTGGAATGATGAGAGGTCAAGGTCGCTTCCCAAGTCTCGATGTTTTTCATCCGCATAAATCCTACACGATGGGGACTCCGTTTACACTTGGGCGGAAGGTGGGGGGTGGGGGGGGGCAATTCTTACTGCCGAATGCTCTTGCTTACTGGGCTTTGCTAATTACCTTTCTTATGGGTGGCTCTTACAAGGAATTGACTATGCTGGCAAAATGCCATTTCAATGTAACAACAACATCATCAAGATTACAGTGAAATTTCGCATTGAGTAACTTTAGAATTTGCAGAGATGTTGAAACTATTTTATATTTAAAGATACTTGGATTCATAAACTTAAATAGCATATCAATATACATTTTTACTTTTTTTTTTTTTTACAGAAATCAACATTATGCACTTCCTGCATTGTCCCGTTTATCATATAATCATCCAGAAACTCAAGAATGGAATTATAATATGATAACATAACACAAACTGATTAATGTATTACACCTTACAAGCAGGGAACACTGTAATCAATTAACTCAAGTGGCTACGATACTAACAAGAAGTGAATGCCGTAACTGCAAGATATACCAAAGTAATCAAAAAGATTATTTATTTCAGCTGCCAGACAGTCTGATTTCCATTTCTCCTTCAAGCTGACAAATAACTGCTTAATAAACAAGAAAAAAAAAAATGAAAAACCAATAAACAACCACTTTTTACTGACCCCTTTCCACTCTACCAAGCGGCACTGGGTAAACGCTTTTCAGGTTCTCGCGTCTACTGCAACAACTCGAAAGCAATAACCATTAAGGCATCAATCACGGCTGCAACAATGAGCCAAACAGACGCAATTGTAAACAAAAATAACATCATCTCGCGGCAATAAACGAGAGACCCATCATCCCACCAATCTGATATAATCGCATCGCATCTCATCAAGGAGGATCCAATACTCCTCAAGTGGGCTTCTGGGCTGCGGAACCCGATCAACAGGCGGCTGAACCTTTTATCCCGACTGTCTCATATTTCTTACGGGATCAGGAGGACTTGATCCCCTTGTTGATACCGGCGCAGCATTATAGTCGCGAGTCAGCACGCCAAAGCAAGATCTTCACGCCGTGGAAGTGGAGGCTTTCTTCTTCTTCATCTTCTTCTTCTTAAAATCTCCTGTGGAAGTGGTGCATGAAAATGAGAGGCTTCAGTCCCTCAATAAAGTGCACAAAGAAGGGGTTAAAAAGGAAAGAAGATGAAAAAACCGAAATAGCAGAAAACATAGAATATCTCGATGCATGTCGTACAAATGACCAGTATCCCGTGGTCGAAGATCTGAAAAAAGAAGAAGAAGAAGCAGCAGCTTAAAACGACATGAAATGAATTTAATGAATCACTAACAAAACACCGAAAGCTACAAGCAAGATTGACACAAATCTGGCTACAAAGCAGAAGCAAACGAAAGCGCAAAACGTATTATTAATAAACAAACGATGACTATTCATTCCTGAGGAACGCCGCCAAAGCAACTTCATTCCACCAGTATATCCCATCCCTCTCAAAGGAGGAAAGAGACGCACGGACGACAGTAAAACAGGGTAACAAAGACAAGCGCAAGAGAATGAAAAAGCTAGAATGATTGTAATCACTGAGCAAGATGGATGTTTCTGAGGATAAAGATTACCCCCTGATGATGGTGGGAGTAGAGTGATGGGGGGAAAAGGATGGAGAGGGAGAAAGATGGATTGTGAAGGTCTTAGGATAAGCGAGAGAGACTCTCTCTCTCTCTCTCTCTCTCTCTCTCTCTCTCTCTCTCTTCTCAATGAGCTTCAAGAACGAGGTGATCAGAAGTTTTAGAGGAGGGGGAAAGATACTCTATGGGAAACAGAGCCGACGGAAGGGAAAGCATTTCAGCCTCCTCATCTCGAAAAGTTGTCGAGTTTTTTTTTTTTGTTTTTGTTTTCTCTCGTCTTTGCTTTTGTTTTTGTTCGTCTGTTGGGTGACTTTGTTATCGTGAAACAGGCACCAAGAGATAGCAGCCTCTATGAGCTCTATAAACTTCGCCTAATCATTTTCTTGTCTGAACTGAATCTCAGAAGATTCTTCCTTTGAACAATTTGCATATTTAAACGCCTGTCTGTCTGTCATTATTATTATTATTATTTTTATTCTTATTATTAAATTTAGTGAACCATCATACGGAAAGAGACTGAGAGAACACCGAGAAACAAAGAAGAAAGGAAAAGAAATCTGTAAATAAAACGGAGAGAGGACAATAACAAATACAAACAAATAAACGACGTAACAAACAATTAGTTATTTTCCGAACTTTAACATTTAGAAAAAATATACCAACGCATGCTTTTTCCTGACAATCTTCAATTTCTTGCCGTTGGGTGATGTTTAAAAAAACAGTAAAATTGAAAGACCTTTAAAATGCCTAGAGATATATAAAGAAATATGTACTGTGCTCAAGTAAACACAAAAAAAAAAAAAAAAACTGTGGAGACATAACCTCCAGTCATATTTTTGGAAAAAAAAACACCAACAACGTAGATTTTGAAAAAAAAAAAAAAACCAAAAACGTTGGTTTTTTTTTTACTTCAAAATCTACATTGTTGGTGGTTTTTTTTTTACTTCAAAATCTACGTTGTTGGTGTGAAGCATTTTTTTTAAAAATTCTGGATCATCTGAAAAAAAGAAAAACAAAGCAAAGCTATCCCCACCCCTTCCCCGTCAATGACCTAGATGCTGTGACGCCAGTTTTAATAGCAGTCACCCCCACCCCTGCCCTTCCCATAAAACAAGGCCTCTTCTCCCCAAAGTCAAATTCCTATCTCTTGAGTGTTATTCTCATTATTAATATATATATATATATATATATATATATATATATATATATATATATATATATATATATATATATATATATATATAACAAGACTTTCCTGATCAGACGTCAATTACTATATTTCCCTATTTTTGTATTTATTTATTAATATAATTACAATCCCTTGCTCTGCAAGTAATTTTGGAAAATACATCGTAATCCAATGTCTGTCTGTCTGTCTCTACACACACACACACACACACACACACACACACACACATATATATATATATATTTTTTTTTTTTAATAATGAGAATAACACTCGAAATATTTTTTTCTCACTATATACCAAACTATATTAAGAGAACTTTCGGGAGTCCTGCTCAACTCTCATTATTAATATTGAGAGCTGCGCAAGTTCCCCAAAGCTCCTTGTATAAATTTTATCGTATCCCAACAGACAAAAATTGTATTGTGTATATTTTACACATCAAAATTACCGTTAACAAAAACAGCAATTTGAAGAGAACTCCGTGACGTGCCCAGAATTCTTCGGTACTAAAAATCGTATTATCGATGTTGTCAGCTGTAAATGCCCAAATAATAATAATAATAATAATAATAATAATAATAATAATAATAAATAATAATAAATTATTTCAAGATTAACCATACAATATGGAGGGAAAAGATTAATAAGAAAAATCATGAGAATACCTTTACTGCACAAATGCGAACACACTTAAGATTCTCACGGCCGGAGAGTCTTGACTCGAAGACTGTTTGCGGAAAAGACTCAGCTGATGGAATGACTATTTGCCAAGGCTATTTGCCGCGACTATTGGCTATTCATAAAATAACTGACGAAATATCCCACTGCCTCGTCCGAAAAATAGCAAAAGCTGATGTATCGGACTTGCAGAGAGAGAGAGAGAGAGAGAGAGAGAGAGAGAGAGAGAGAGAGAGAGAGAGAGAGAGAGAGAGAGAGAGCT
>NC_089768.1:33860000-33895000 GCF_040412425.1 Macrobrachium rosenbergii
GGAACGAACAGCAGCCGAGATTTACGAGCAAGAAAGAGGAGAGCGAAGCAAACCGACGTAACTTTTCAAACGGCTATTTTTGGATGCGTAACGCGAGGACTGGAATGGAAAAACAATCGTAAAAAAAAAAAAAAGGGGGGCGAAGATGTAACTCAGTATTTCGAGCGCTAAAGAGACCCAGCATGTTTCATTTCCGGCATGAAATATGCGGAGGCTGTTAACTTTTCCCTCCCGAGAGTTCCGGGAGGCATCATCAATTGTCAACGAGAGCTGACGAGACAATGGACAACCACCGCTCCGTCAGCCGCGTTAGGAGCACTTAATAAACTCGCGAGATATCTTACCGGGTGGGGGGCGTAGACCCCCGGGCCAAATGTCAAAAAAGAAAGGCGCGGGGGGGAAGGGAAGTAACCTCGAGGAGGAGGAGGAGGAGGAGGAGGAGGAGGAGGAGGAGGAGGAGGAGGAGGAGGAGGCGAGGTTTTATCACCCCTGATATGACTTTTAACTTGCTGTTGCGAAGTCTTCCGAGTTGATACAAACCACCTTATTTGCTGATCCCTGTTCTCGGGAAAGAGTTCAGAACGATGTAAAACCCTGAGAGAGAGAGAGAGAGAGAGAGAGAGAGAGAGAGAGAGAGAGAGAGAGAGAGAGAGAGAGAGAGAGAGAGAGAGAGAGAGAGTTAAAAATATTTTGCCGTGTTACGAAGTAACGTAGGATGAAGCTCTTGACAAGTCGATGCAGGGTGGATGGAACGCTGAACGTCTCTAATAATAATAATAATAATAATAATAATAATAATAATAATAATAATAATAATAATATACACATACACATATATATATATTTATATACTAGCTGACTAACCAGGCACTGCCTGGAAAAACTCTGAACAACAACCTACGGGTAGGCACAAAACTCTGAATAACAATCTACCGGTAGTTGGAGGAAAGAGGGAAGAAGGAGGGAGAAAAGGGAAAGAAATGAGAAGACAGAAGAGGAGGGAGAATGAGGAAGGGGATGGGAGGGAAAGGTTGGGGAAGGGAAGGGAAGGGGGAGGGTAAGGGAGGAGGGGAGGGGGAGGGGTAGGGGAGAAGGGAAGAGGGGGGATGGGGAGGGGAAGATAAAGGGGAGAGGACGTTACGTTCCCCTATGAAATGAAGAATGAGGAAGTATCATTCCTCACATTATTATGCATACCATATTAACCGAAAATTATCACTTGGAATAGAATTTTTATATTACACAAAAAAAAGCCTTAATGTCTATAATAATAATACTAATAGTGACAAATATACCGTAATAATAATAATAATAATGATAATAATAATAATAATAATAATAATAATAATAATAATAATAATAATAATAATAATAATAATAATTATTATTATTATTAGAGACTTTCAGTGTTCCATCCACTCTGCACTGACTTGTCAAGAGCTTCATCCTACGCTATTTCGTAACACGGCAAAATATTTTTAACTCTCTCTCTCTCTCTCTCTGGGTTTTACATCATCCTGGACGCTTTCCCGAGAACAGGGCTCAGCAAATAATGTGGTTCGTATCAACTGGGAAGACTTCGCAACAGCAAGTTAAAAATCATATCAGGGGCGACAAAGCCTCGCCTTCTCTAACTCATCCCAAAAGAATTGCTGAGAGTCGGAATGTATATAAATATATGTATATATATTTATATTTATGTATGTATGTATATATGTATACAGTTAAGTATCGTAACTATCGTCAGTATAATTAAGTCATCTGAGACGATCTCTTTTAAGAAGATTATAGTCGATCATACCAGACGCGTCATATGAATTGACTGATTAAGTCACTATCGCAGATTGGCGTTGCAATAACATTGGTCACTGACGATAATCACGTTCTAATTTGTTTCGAAAATACCTTGAAAAGGCATTGCTAAAAAAATTTGCTCTGAATAAACGCTAAAAACTTCTTTTCTTGAATACGAAGAAGGAAGTCTTCACTTGGGAGTTATCGTAAAACAAGGCAATATTTTAAGGAAGGAGAGAGAGAGAGAGAGAGAGAGAGAGAGAGAGAGAGAGAGAGAGAGAGAGAGAGAGAGAGAGACTGTCTTAATCAGGACTAATATTCTGAGCTGCTGTTAGCTCCTGTAAATAATCCATTTCATTTTATTGTACTTTTGTTGAAACTAGTTTTTTTCCGGTAAGTTTGCTGGATTAATTCATGTGGCTGTGAAATAAACCTCTATTCTTCGTTAACTAGTGTTAATTGGCGACCTGGTCCAATTGATATCTGTCCTTTAGAGTTAATTTTAGCTTCGACAGAATTATGTGAGTCGTAGGTAAAGCATGGCAACATAAGTCCAGTTAATTAATTATTGAACTCATTACCCGAATGACCTACACGTTACAATATAATATTATATATATATATATATATATATATATATATATATATATATATATATATATATATACATACATATATATATGTATATATATATATATATATATATATATATACTGTATATATATACATATACACACACACATATATATATATATATATATATATATATATATATATATATATATATATATATATATATATATATATATATATATATATATATATATATATATATATATATAATTCACATCATTCTTTCCTAATTGTTTTTTCTTACCTCCTATTTTTAGCATGCACGATTTTTCTTTATCGATTATCTCCATCTTTCCATCGTTTTGCTCTAATTACTGTCCCTTCCTTTATTCCTTCTTTCGCTTGCATATCTTTTCACTTTCTTATCTTAGTTTTTTCTTGATTTTTTCTTCATTCAAGTTATCTCTCTCTCTCTCTCTCTCGTCCTCCGACGTGAATGGGAGAGATGTTTGCCAGTAAAAGTGTTGAGGAATATTTACGGCGAACATCTGACCTCCGGTAATTCGCCCTTCAATCGTCCCTCCTGACAAGCCTATCGAAAGGCCAAGATATAAAAATACATCAACGGCTGCGTTTTCCGCACTTGCCGAATAACAACGGGAAAAGGTAAATCTCTCTCTCTCTCTCTCTCTCTCTCTCTCTCTTGCCTTTATTTATATATTCATCACGTTCCATATCTTTCTGATTCAGTTATACACACACACACACACACATATTTATATATTCATATATTATATATATATATATATGATATTCATATATACACACAAATATATAATATATATACATATATATATATATAAAATATATATTTAAAGAGTAGAATAGATAACAATAAAAAGATATAGAGGATAACAGCAATAATGTAAGGAGAAGAAAATCACGCAGTACGAAAAAGGAGGACAATAAAATGTTACAAGAAATATCAGAACAGGAACAAACTTAAAATACGAAGAGAGACGAAGAAACGGAGTGAAGGATAAATAAAAGGGGCTTATGATAATTTCGCTGTAGAAAAATAATTGTACTGAACACACACAAAAAAAAAAAAAAACATGGCGGAGAATTGCAATGGATAGAAATGGAGAATTGAAATTGATAGAAATGGTCAAGAATAGAATAATGAAGGAGACAGAAGGTGAAGAAGAAATAACATTAGAGGGGAAATGGAGAGAAAGAGAATGAGCAGAAAATGATGTATTGTATAATTAATGAGGTTAAAAGAGAAATAATCAAAAGATAATAAAACAGGAATGGAGAATAAGAAAAGATGAAGAAATGAGGAAATAACAAAGAAGAAGATGAAGAAGAAGAAGGAGAGAGAGAGAGAGAGAGAGAGAGAGAGAGAGAGAGAGAGAGAGAGAGAGAGAGAGAGAGAGAGAGATGAAGTAACAGAGATGATGAAGAAGAAGCTGAGAGAGAGAGAGAGAGAGAGAGAGAGAGAGAGAGAGAGAGAGAGAGAGAAAAGTGAATCCCCATTAATCGATTCCCCAATGAAAGTGTCGAGCGCTTTCTCCTCCTCCCCTCCTCCTCCTCCTCCTCCTCCTCCTCCTCCTTCCTTCTTCTTCTTCATCTTCTTCTCCCCATCATGAGGAGAAAGTGGCGGCCCTGGAGCGTAATGCATTCGTAAAGACTGGTAATTTTGTCTGTTGTTTGCCGAGTTATCGGAGCGATATTGGTCAAGGAGCGAGTGTGCCAAGCTTAGTAAATAAACCTCCGACCTTTTCTGACTTGGCAATAAGACAAAGAGTTTACCCGGAGCCCTTTTGTTTCTCTTGGGTGACTGGACGCCATTCGAGATTAAATTTATAAAGGCCCCTGTTTGCTAAGTTCGCTCGCCGGGGGATGACGGGAAGGAGGAAAGCGTTTTCAGCGAAAGATGCTGCGTTCTGTCTCATTTTCGTACTTTAAGTTTTGTCTAAATTTAGATTTCATCAATCATGTATTTTAAGAATTCTTTATGTTTTTTTTTACAATTTTATGTTTTTTGGAATACATTCTCTGTTCATAAATAATTCTTTGCAGGCTTTTTCACACTTAAGATTTTTGAACGTTAGGAAATGGGGGCACTTAAGAAATTTGTTATTTTCAAAATTTATGCTTTTTGAAATATTTTCTTTGCTGATACATAATTCTTAGCTGGTTTCTGAAACTGGAAATTACAAAAAAAGGGAAATTTAACGAAAAAATTATGTTTATTTTACTATATTTCATAAGAAGACCTGCTTTGGATATCACAGACTTACTTAAAACAAATATGTCATTGTTATGGAAATCTATTTCAACTTAAACTCTAAACTGCTGAACATGTGGATTGATAAACCGAACTGATATATATTTGAAATCGAACTGATAAATATTTGAAATAACCAGATAACATAACAGGAATAATATTTGAGTTATTAGTTTGTCACAGTTTCTACCCAATGATTTGCAATGATAAAACATTGTATATAAAAGTAAGTCTATAAAAAGTCTTCAGACGTTCATTAACAGCATATCTCTCTCTCTCTCTCTCTGTCTTTATAATGCCTTCAGATAATTATAAATGCACTGAGAAAATCTCTCTCTTTCTTCTTTATAATGCCTTCAGACAGTCATAAACAGAATCTCTCTCTCTCTCTCTTTCTAATTCCCCCTCTTCATAATGCCTTCACATAGTGACGAACATATAAACAGCATATCTCTCTGTGTGTGTGTCTCTCTCTCTCTCTCTTTATAATGTCTTCAGGCAGCCATCAACAGAATCTCTCTCTCTCTTTATAATGCCTTCAGGTCGTCATCAACAAAATCTCTCTCTCTCTCTCTCTCTCTCTCTCTATATATATATATATATATATATATATATATATATATATATATATATATATATATATATATATATATATATATATATATATATATATATAAATAATGCTTTCAGGCAGTCATGAACAGCATCACTCTCTCTCTCTCTCTCTCTCTCTCTCTCTCTCTCTCTCTCTCTCTCTCTCTCTCTCCACCGACAAGTTTTTCCGAATAAGGCAACTTCGGTTTAATCGTTTTTTTTTTTCCTTCCTGACACTCAGATCTGTACGATAATTTTCTTTCCAGACGCGCCAAGCGCCAAGGCTATCGGAAAGCTGTTAGGGCCAGAAATACTGGGCGTCCTTTATAATAAACACTGATAACTTCGACACAAATCTACGAAAAGTATTGACTGCCGTAAATATTGATTTTTATCGATGGGTGAAACTAACAGCTGTTGAAGAGGAGAAGCCGGAAAGAGCGAGCTTCGAGATGCATGAACAGAAATCTTAAAGGCAAAGGATTACACTGCGCAGGTGTAGGATATGTGTAGGATGTATATCTTGTAATTTCCACTATGGTCCCGTGGATGAAGTCTATAATAAGTCCTCACGTGGAAATAAAAGGAAATGGTACCAAGACTTTCAACTTTTAATAACTTGGAATAAATGTTGAAAAAGTCTTGGTACCATTTCTTTTTATTTTCACGTGAGGACTTATTATATAGGATGCATATGCAGCAGAGGATTTCACTATATGGTTTGGGATATGTATAGGATATATATGTAGCAAAGGATTACACTATATGGTTTGGGATATGTATAGGATGTATATGTGGCGAAGGATTACACCGCGTAGGTGTAGGATCTGTACAGGATATATGCGGCAAAGGATTACACCATGTAGGTGTAGGATATATAGAGGATATATATGTGGCGAAGGATTACACGGCGTAGGTGTAGGATATGTATAAAACATATATGTGGGTTCCTTGTGTCTAAAATAACTCGGTATAAGAAAAGTTTAAACAAAGAGGAGATTTTTCAGAGAACAATTCTTAGAAGAATAAAACACTGGGCGTAGTCTATTGTGTTTATCAAAGCGAGAATGACAAAAAGAAAGACTACAATCTTTCAATGACACCGACTGCGATAAAGGACGGAATAAATTTCACATCAACAAGTACAGCAAAATCATTTGAAACGGCCGCCGTTTGAAAAGAAAATGACGTCCTTTTATGGCACCTCCATTAATGAAAGCGAAGCCATTTCTGCTCTTCGCAAGGAGGCGAAAGAGTCTACAAAGTCAAATGAAAAGCAAGGGAATATCAACGGGAAAAGCTTGGTATTACTCGAATGAAAACCTCTCGAAATTCTTGCGAGAGTGGAAAAAAAAATTAAGGGAATCTCTCGGTTGCGAAAAAAAAAAAAATCACCCCGTGATATATATATATATATATATATATATATATATATATATATATATATATATATAAATCTACGAAAATCTCATGCCTGTCAAAATCTACGCAATTTTCAAAGTCGAAGCCTAAGGAATAATCGAAGAGGGAAGTTAAGATATTATGAAAGAATACAAATAAAAACAAGAATAAAAACAGGAATATCAAAAAGGCCAAAAGAAGAAAGAAAGATAGCTAAAAAAAGACTATAAAAAGAAAACAAAAACAATAATAAAAAAAACGAAGAAATAAAAGTTGAACACTAATGGATAATTCCTTTCACTTCCCTTTCCCGAAGTCCGTTCTTGGACTTCGTTATTATGCTTTTCATCCTTCTTTAATTTTCGTATTCCATTTCTCTCAATCTTCCTTGACCAAATTATTCTAGAATCCTCTCATTCCTTCGCCCTGTTTTACTTCGTTTCCTTCTAATTCCTCTCTTCTACCTCCTCCTACGATTATTCCTCATTCCCGTTCCTCTGAGATTTATTCAATTCTGTTCCTTTTCCTCTTAACGTTTTCACCCTGTTTACTTCGTTTCCTTGTAATTCCTCTCTTCTACCTCCTCCTACGATTATTCCTCATTCCCGTTCCTCTAAGATTTATTCGATTTTCTTCCATTTCTTCTCAACATTTTCAACCTGTTTACTTTATTTCCTTCTAATTCCTCTCTTCTACCTCCTCCTACGATTACTTCGCATTCCCTATCTAAATTTTCTCCGATGTTATCCCTTTACCTCTCAACCTTTTATTCCTCTTCTCCGCTTTTATTCCTCTTCTCCGTTATTCCCTTCTTTCCTTCGCCTCCTCCCGAGAACACACATTGTTGCTGGGGCTTCCTAGCGAAGGCTGCAGGTGTGTAACAGATTCCAATCTTAATGTCCAGGCCGGAGCTTATATTGTATTGGAAATGCCTTTCCTATTTTTTCCCCCCCTCCCCTGTCCACCTTTTCCCACTTCTGATGTCAGAAGGGGGGGGATCTCCCTCTCACCCCTCTCCCCACTTAAGAAAAAACTCCTCACCAAAAAAAAGATAAATGTTTTCACATTAACGATAAAACGGGGAAAAGTCCTAACATTTTTTTTTTCAATTGACTTTTTTTCGTCTGTTATATTCCCGACGAATATTCTTGTTTTTTTATGCGTCATAACATTTGTTTTATTTTAGTCCTTTGGGATTTATATTTGTTAGTGGCTTTTGTTTATTTATAAATGTTAACTCCAAAGATAATGTCCGTATGTCCATGATAATCTAATTCGTCAATCCATCAATCTTACTCATCAATCTATCAATCATATTCATCAATCTATTTTAATAATACTTAGTACGTTGTGTGGCATCTGAAACGTTTAATGACAGTGTGTTCATAGTCTACAACAAAACGAAAGAAGTGCAAAAATTTTCATTTCCTCCATGGTGAGGTCAGGTTCAATACGATACTTGATCGCAACAGGTATACAAATGCTTAAGCAGAAATAATCTCTAATCCTTCTTTGTGGTTTAATGATTTGTCGTTGGAATTCGATTCTTGCGATTCTGGTATCGAGATGTAGTGTTCGGTCTGAGAAATTCCTTCAGATGTTTCCATCGAGGTTATAATTGTTCTCGGATCAGAACATATATCCAAAAATTTTTAGGAGCGTACGAGGATCAGAATTCCACAGGGAAATAACTGGTAAATGTTTTTGCTGCAGTAATCAAACCCTGAGATAATTTTCATACATAGATGGGCAGGAAACCACTGGAAAGGAGAAAATTAAATGCCTGGGTAACAAGACCTTTCGTGCGCTACGTACACACATCTTCAGGGTAAAAATGGAAACTTAACAAAACAAAGACCAAAGCCACTGAAAAGATTAAAGCCACTGACGAACAGAAAATCATTACTGAATATAAACAGTAGCTTGTATATATATATATATATATATATATATATATATATATATATATATATATATATATATATATATATATATGTATATATGTATATATACTTACACAATGAGCAGACAGTAATGTCAGGAGAGGCTAATACTGGTACTGCGCCAGAAACAACACCTGTTAAATCTTTTGAAAGGGAGGGGAGGAAATGAAAGGCTTACTCCTTTGTCCTAAAAGAGAAAACAATGAGCACTTATCCTGAAAATATTTCGGGGGAAATAATGGCTCGCTCGAGAATGGCGGGAGGGAGGGAGGTAGCGCGCAAAACTATGCCCATTCAACCGGAAAGTGTATAGAGAATCTGTCTGCCTGTCTGTTTCAAGCTTTCTCTTTCTCCTCCTCTTTCTCTCTTTCAAGCTTTCTCTTTCTCCTCTTTCTCTCTTTCTTTCTCTTTCTCCTTCTCTCTCTCAAGCTCTCTCTCTCTCTCTCTCTCTCTCTCTCTCTCTCTCTTTCAAGCTTTCTTTTTCTCCTCCTCTCTCTCTCTCTCTTTCAAGCTTTCTCTTTCTCCTCCTCTCTCTCTCTTTCAAGTTTTCTTTTTCTCCTCCAATCTCTCGCTCTCTCTCTCTCTCTCTTTCAAGCTTTCTCTTTCTCCTCCTCTCTCTCTCTCTCTCTCTTTCAAGTTTTCTCTTTCTCCTTCTCTCTCTCTTTCAAGCTTTCTCTTTCTCCTCTCTCTCTCTCTCTTTCAAGGTTTCTCTTTCTCCTCGTCTCTCTTGCTCTCTCTCTCTCTCTTCAAGCTTTCTCTTTCTCCTCCTCTCTCTCTCTCTCTCTCTCTCTCTCTTTCAAGCTTTCTCTTTCTCCTCCTCTCTCTCTCTCTCTTTCAAGCTTTCTCTTTCTCCTCCTCTTTCTCTCGCTCTCTCTCTCTTTCAAGCTTTCTCTTTCTCCTCCTCTTTCTCTCTTTCAAGCTTTCTCTTTCTCCTTCTCTCTCTCTTTCAAGCTTTCTTTTTCTCCTCCTCTCTCTCTCTCTCTTTCAAGCTTTCTCTTTCTCCTCCTCTCTCTCTCTTTCAAGTTTTCTTTTTCTCCTCCTCTCTCTCGCTCTCTCTGTCTCTCTCTCTTTCAAGCCTTCTCTTTCTCCTCCTCTCTCTCGCTCTCTCTGTCTCTCTCTTTCAAGCTTTCTCTTTCTCCTCCTCTCTCTCTCTCTCTCTTTCAAGCTTTCTCTTTCTCCTCCTCTCTTGCTCTCTCTCTCTCTTTCAAGCTTTCTCTTTCTCCTCCTCTCTCTCGCTCTCTCTCTCTTTCAAGCTTTCTCTTTCTCCTCCTCTCTCTCGCTCTCTCTCTCTCTTTCAAGCTTTCTCTTTCTCCTCCTCTCTCTCTCTCTTTCAAGCTTTCTCTTTCTCCTCCTCTCTCTCGCTTTCAAACTTTCTCTTTCTCCTCCCACTCCTCCTGTCTCTTCCGATGTGTTCCCGAGAGAGAGAGAGAGAGAGAGAGAGAGAGAGAGAGAGAGAGAGAGAGAGAGAGAGAACCTGAAAGAAAGAACAATAGGGAACAAACGAGGCGGAGTGAACAAACAATTCGGCAGAGGGACGGCAAAACAGGAGGGTGATTACGTGCCATACTCTCATTATGGACTCTCTCTCTCTCTCTCTCTCTCTCGTCCAGGTCGAGGAATGTGCTCCGAATTCAACCGATTTTCTGTCTGTCTGTTCTTAGTTCCCCCTCCCCTCCCCTTTCCTCCCCCCTCCTCCTCCCCTTCATCTCTGTGTGACTATAGAATCAGAGCAAGTCAGTTTGGCACCTAATTTGTCTTCTTGTTCCGCGAGCGTTGAATGTGAGTGCCCATTCAACTGTGCAATCTTTGTTTCCATGGGCGCTTGTCTAAGCTCTGTTGTTGAAAACACAGTACACATTTCTTGCTTTTACTCTGTGCCTCCACAAAATTATAAATTTGATATTTTATTTTTTTTATTCTAATAAGTGAGATCTCCTCACTCTGCTCTCACTTCTTTCTCATGGACATCATATTCTTTGGGAGCTTGAATTTCAAGTCAGTGGCCCCTGTGGTGGGCTTGTTCAAGAAGAATAGGGTTCATCTTCTGAATAATAGTAATAAGAGAGTTGGTGATTAATCCCCCGCTTGTTTTATTTTCGTTCGTTCTTCTTCTGACCACAGGACCTCAGCAGAGACGAACTCATACACAAATGAATTTTACTCACTTGCAGATATAATTTTTCTTACTTTCATTCTCCTGTCATTCATTTTAAGTCTCTAAACAGACAAGTCTATGAGATGATGACCAGTTCATGATTTAAGAACATTGGTTATATTCCTACTATCTGGTCTGACTGGCTGATTTATGGTGGCTAAAACTTGGTTGACAATCTGGTCTAAGGAAATTAAATTTAGTAAAAAGGCAACTTGATACCAATAACAACTGGGGTAGACACTCCCGGCAACGCTTATTTAATAATAATTTTTCTTAAAATCAAAAACATTGATTTTTTTCATATCATAAACTAGTGTACCCATACCACAAAAATTGGCGGCATTATAAGAGTCAAGACAGCAAGTCCCGACCATGGGACGTTATGTATACTGTCCAAAAACTCGGGCCAAATACCTTTCTCCTTCATATTTATACAAGGGCCAGCTGCGAGAGAGGCGGAAACGTGATGGACGACGGCAAGTCAAAACGTGCTTCTTCCAATCTCTCTACATGTTCAGACCATATTTTATCTCTCTACCTAAGCTCAAATTGCCATTCACTTCTTTCAGTTCATTTTCAGCTTAGAGTTCATTGTTTTATAAATGTCATTTCTTTTCCATCAAAAGGTATTTACTTATGTAAATATACATACATACATATTAATTAAGTGGTTTTATATACAGACAAATCTCTCTCTCTCTCTCTCTCTCTCTCTCTCTCTCTCTCTCTCTCTCTCTCTCTCTATATATATATATATATATATATATATATATATATATATATATATATATATATATATATATATATATAATGTACACACTGAATATATATTATAGCGAAAAACACAGAGAAAATACACGCAGATGTTCTGTACCTGTTATTTTCCTGTAGCGTGTAAACATGTTTACATTTTGTGACATCTGGAAATATAAACATAAATAAAATTAATACAGAAATTTTAAACATGAACACTACCTTATATAATGAACACCATATTCTCAGGAAGCTTGAGTTTCAAGCCGATGGCCACTCTGGGCTTGTTCTATATGAATAGGGTTCATCTTATGAATAATAATGATATAGTGTTCATAGCAGCAATGAGACAGGTATTAAAAGCGTTCTTCAAAAGAAAACGAGAAGTTATCCATATCTTTTAATAACTTTAAAATATTGAAATTACGCAAGACTAATCCCTTTAAGGTTTGATAATTTAAGATAGCTTTCTTATCACTGCTGGCTTGTTTATAATTTTTATTTATTTATTTATTTTTAGATTCTAGCATTTATTTTTTATGTGAAGAATATATTCAGTTTCACTGTAGCAAGATTGTATTCAAATTTGACTCTATGAATTTGATAATTTAAGATAGCTTTCTTTTCACTGTTGGCTTGTTTAAAATTTTTATTTATTTATTTTTAGATTCTAGCATTTATTTTTTATGTGAAAAATATATTCTTTCTTCAGTGTAGCAAGATTGTATTCAAATTTGACCCGACTGAAAATACAACTTGAAGTTTTCAGAAGCAAAAAAAAAAAAAAAAAAAAAAAAAATCTTCAAGTAATGTGTTAGTTACTTCAAAGTTTGTGTCATATCGTATGTTCCCCATATTCTCTCTCTCTCTCTCTCTTTTCTCTCCTTTCCATTCCTCCCTCTACATTCCCCTGCACCTACATGTCAAGCTATCATGCATCAAAGTGCCACCTGTCAATTATAAAAGCAAACTGGATACCAGCGCTGGCAATCCAATTACTGTTGACAGTGACATGCCGCGTTCCGAAGCGTTCACGCTGGCTTTGTCACCAGATTAATACGGTTTGTCGCATTCGGACGCCCCTGTCTGGTAACCTGGCGATCGAGATATTTATTAGATGAGGTCCAGCGCTCTCAGACCACCAAAAAAGGAGGACCCGTTGCCTTCCTGTTTCCTAACGGGAATTCGTTTTTTTTTTAATATTTCTTTTTCAGAAAATTCGGATTTTTTTTTTTTTGTGGAACTGTGATGATTCGGATGCGGGAAAATCTCAGGAAAATCTCAGATAAAATTTTTTTTTTTGTTTTCACAAGCAAAATCTTGTAATGGTTTTACATTGGTGAAAGATCGAATAAATAAAAAGCAAATTCTTGTAATTGTTTTGGATTGGTGAAGGATCAAATAAATAAAAAAAAAAGTTCCAATTTAGAAGCAGTAATCTTCTGGTACATCTAAAATGATTAAAGTCTATCTATTTCCAATTACCTTCCATATTCTTTGGAAGCTTGAATTTCAAGTCAATGGCTCCTATGGTGGGCTTGTTCCAAACGAACAGGGTTCATCCTCTGAATAATAATAATAATAATAATAATAATAATAATAATAATAATAATAATAATAATAATAATAATAATAATAATAACAGAACAAGAGTTAAAATGGTAATGATCACTATTATTCCCTTTTTTAAATTTTCTGCATAATAGGACCAGAGTTAAAATTTTCATCATCACTACTGTTGCTTTTTAAAAAAATTTTTTGTAACAAATTTCTAATCATCTAAGTGGGACACATAATCCCCATAATGGCCAAGATGTGAACTGTAAACGAAGTCATTACTGCGGTTCATTACAACGTTACAAAATTATGAACTTTACAGCGGCACCTGAACACAATTACCTCTAATGCATGATGAGGGTATTATCAAATATTGCTTGCGTTGGAGTAATAATAATAATAATAATAATAATAATAATAATAATAATAATAATAATAATAATAATAATAATAATAATTGTCATGGAGAATATTAACGCAAGAGATCTTTGCTGCTACAAAGCGTTATTACAACAATCTGTTATTATTACAACATAAAAATATTAGTATGGATAGGGAAAAAACTTCACACACTCTGTACAAGTGTGTGTAAGGGAAAGTCTTAGTGATTTGTTCAAAATATAAATACATACATAAATACGTACATACAACATACATACATAGGTGCGTACACACATAATATATATGTATGCACTTATTTATTTATATTTATTTATTGTAAGGCAGCAAAGCCCCACACAGCAAATCCTCGCTAGTAGCCCAGACCTGAAGATACAGAGGAACGGGAGAGCATAAAAAAATGGACTCAAAACAAATTACCGCTACCAAAAAAAAAAAAAAAAAAAAAAAGACACGGTGGCTCGTCGGGTGCTACTAAAACCGCCTCCCAACAGGAGGAAAAACTCTTGCACCACGGAATGACATAAAGTAAAAACACACTCGACTTCAAATCCCACCGTCTAACCTCACCATTAAACATTGCAATCAAATAAAACCCGCTAGAGCTATCTCCTCCTCCCTACCAACAGCACTCGCCCCCCCCCACCCCGACACAACACCAAAAGGGGGGGAGGAGGGGGAAGGGAAGGGGGTTGGTTAAACAGGGAAATTGTGGATATAAGGCGAGTGTTAGCGGCAGGGGCTGGGAATCATAAATTCCTGGTCTAATGAGGTTTACATTACACCCAGCCAAGCAAGACATTAATGTTTCAATTTAGAGAAGCATTAGCGTAAATGTCGCCTAATGTATCTTCCGTTGAGAAGATTTATAGGGTTGGAGTAACGCGAGAAACGAATAAATAAAAAAAAAAAGGGGTGAGGGAGGGGATAGATAGTATATGTAGATTTTTTTTTTTTAGGTGGGTCTTGTTTATTTAGGAATGTCTCAGATACAGATATTAAATCTGCTCTTTCTTGGGATACGGAGCTTTCCGAGATGCAAATGCGTCTAGACCTACCTATACCTAGACCTACCAGCCCCGTTACCATCTCTATTTTTCGAGAGAGAGAGAGAGAGAGAGAGAGAGAGAGAGAGAGAGAGAGAGAGAGAGAGAGAGAGAGAGAGAGAGAGAGCCTTTCTTTTTACGCACGGCGAGAAAAATGCGCAAAATACTCTGATGTATCCGAACACAAGAGGCATGAACGACCTTCCGGATATGTGCTAATGGGAAGTCAGCCTAGTCTTAGCAGTGCCGCATTTGTTTAGGGGTCCTCATTTGTCTCTCTTAGTACTTTGCTGCGGATGAGGACACGAGGTGGAAGAGAGAGAGAGAGAGAGAGAGAGAGAGAGAGAGAGAGAGAGAGAGAGAGAGAGAGAGAGAGAGAGAGAGCGTCCTGCACCAAGAGCTTTGGTGGCATACAAGTTGGTTGTCACTTACGGTATGATATGGAGGTGAATATTCATTAGTGTGGAAACAACTTGGTGCTCAGAGATTAACTAACTGTTGCAGTGATGCAAAGTGCAATACAATACAGCGCAATGAAACACACACATATATATATATATTATATATATATATATAATATATATATATATATATATATATATATATATATATATATATATATAACTTGTTCACTTGCACAACTGTTCTGTGCATTCATGGAATTGATAATACCACCTCACTGAAACAGGATGGCATCTAAAGTAGATTTTATTAAAAAAAGTTACACTCTTTCAAGGAATGTCTGTCCTCATCGTCTACCGCACGATGAGGACAGATAGTCCTTGAAATCTTGCAGTAACTTTTTTTAATATAATCTCTTTATATACTATCCTGTTAAAATGAGATTGTATATATATATATATATATATATATATATATATATATATATATATATATATATAAATATATATAATACAGACACTTCCTCACAAGACGCCCCTGGACCGGAACACTAAAGATCCCTTGACAAAGAATCAAGCGAAGATGAGGCCTTCTGGACTTACTCGCGCGTTCGTTCCGCGCGGAAACCAGCGGGCTGTATAATCCCGAAGGAATGCCCCCTGAATAGATTAGGCATATAACCTCGAGAGAATGATCTCTCATATTTTGTTGGGGTGACACCACTGAGTATGATTGATAGCCGTGACTCGTCTCCCTCACATCAGGGGTCTCTCGATCTTGATTTGCGCCGTGGAACGACTTGCCTTCTTTCGCCTTGGGAGAGAGAGAGAGAGAGAGAGAGAGAGAGAGAGAGAGAGAGAGAGAGAGAGAGAGAGATTCTCAGCTGACATCGAAAATGAAGAAAGCGCAGGAGGGGGCGCTTTATGTATGAAAAATGAGGCGTAGAGAGAGAGAGAGAGAGAGAGAGAGAGAGAGAGAGAGAGAGAGAGAGAGAGAGAGAGAGGCTTATGAACCGAGATAACCTATGAAGAAGAAGAGAAAAAAATATATATATATAAAAAATAAAAAAAAAAAATATATATATATATATATATATATATATATATATATATATATATATATATATATATATATATATATATATATATATATATATATATATATATATATATATAGAGAGAGAGAGAGAGAGAGAGAGAGAGAGAGAGAGAGAGAGAGAGAGTTCTGAACTGACATCGAAAATGAAGAAAATAGAGGGGAAGGGGTTGAGGCTGACCATGAAGATGAATACAGTGCGCAAATAAAAGGAATTTAAGTAAAAGGAGAAATTTAAGAGAGAAAGAGAGAGAGAGAGAGAGAGAGAGAGAGAGCTGTCTAAAAACCCTCCCCATCCACAATTTCTTCGAGCCATATTTTACTAAGATACTGCGAAGCAAAACAGAAATTAAAGATATGGTGAGAAGAAGAAGAAGAAGAAGAAGAAGAAGAAGAAGAAGAAAAGAAGGAGGAGGAGGAGGAAGAAGAAGCAAAAATTAGGAATCTGAAGAGGAAAAAGAAGGGCAAATAAAAGGAGAAGGAAGGTAAGAATGAGATAGAAGAAGAAGAAGACGCAAAAATCAGAAATCTGAAGAGGAAACAAGGGGGGCGAATAAAAGAAGGAAGAAGAAGAAGAGGAAGAAGAAGAAGAAGAAGAAGAAGAAGAAGAAGAAGAAGAAGAAGAAGAAGAAGAAGAAGAAGAAGAAGAAGAAGAAGGAGCAAGAATCAGGAATCTGCAGAGGAAAAAATGAGAGCGAATATAAGGAGATGGAAGGAAGAAGAAGAAGATGAAGAAGAAGAAGAAGAAGAAGGAGCAAGAATCAGGAATCTGCAGAGGAAAAAATGAGGGCGAATATAAAGAGATGGAAGGAAGAAGGAGAAGAAGAAGAAGAGAAGAAGAAGAAGAAGAAGAAGAAGAAGAAGAAGAAGAAGAAGAAGGAGCAAGAATCAGGAATCTGCAGAGGAAAAAATGAGAGGAATAAGGAGATGGAAGGAAGAAGAAGAAGATGAAGAAGAGCTAAGAAGAAGAAGGAGCAAGAATCAGAATCTGCAGAGGAAAAAATAAGGGGAATATAAAGAGATGGAAGGGAGGAGGAGGAGGAGGAGGAGGAGGAGGAGGAGGAGGAGGAGGAGGAGGAGGAGGAGGAAGGGGTAGAGAAGAAGCTAAAAAGAAAGAGAGCTATGTGTTTGGTCGACTCGGTGGCCCTAATGAGAAAAGTTATCGCAAGTTACGTAGCACGGACTCGTGTTTTCGGACCAACCAGTGAAAATTTCCAAAGTCCACATTGTGTCACTAAAAAGAAAGAGAGAGAGAGAGAGAGAGAGAGAGAGAGAGAGAGAAAGGCCAAAAGAAATGTGTATGAAAAGGAAGGAGAAGAGAGAAAGAAGAAATGAGAGAGAAGAGAGAGAGAGAAGATGAAGAACCTCCAATTTCGAGAGAGAGAGAGAGAGAGAGAGAGAGAGAGAGAGAGAGAGAGAGAGAGAGAGAGAAATGAAAAGACGAGAAAATGAAGCAATAACAGAGAAAACGGAGAAGAGAAGTTGAAGATGATGAGAGAGAGAGAGAGAGAGAGAGAGAGAGAGAGAGAGAGAGAGAGAGAGAGCGGCGAGCCCGGGAGAAAAAATGGAGGCAGGAAGTCTTGGCCAACATTGTTTATAATTAATTGGTCTATTTGTACGTCAAAGTTTTTTTTTTTTCGGGCAGGCATTTTTTCCTCTCTCCCATTGTAGGAAGTGTATGCATAAATTGGAATATCTCATTTTTTTTTAAACGTGGCGTAGCGCCAAGAGTCCAACCAGCTGACAATCTAAATGATAATGAGGGAATATGAAAGACCGGAAGGCCTTGTTTAGTTTTTCCCCGGAGTTTGAATAAAAACACGGAAAAAGAGAGAAGAAATATTATTACTCATTTTCGCTCCCACTTCTCTTCGAATGACGCCAGCCTAACGAGACGTAAGGTTTCAAATGTATTCGGTCAATGCGCAAAAGACGCAAAAAAAAAAAAAATATTTCAATGGCTCTGCGTTGTGTGCGTTTAATTTGAGGAAAATGCGGTATTTCATGCAGTGCATGATTGAATTTTGCGTGCGTGAGTGCGCGCGTGTGCGTGTCCGCGTTCCTGTTTTGGAGTAAAAAATTTTTTTTCTAGTTTTTAAATTTAGCGAGTGACACTTTTGTATCTATTTTAGGTTAGACTTAAGTTACTTCTTCACACTGAAATGAGTTTTGCTATCAGTGAATTCTATCCTTCTATTACAATACCAGCAATCAAAACGCAATCAAAATACTGCAAAACAAAACGTGTTTTTTACAGATAATCTTCTTTTGAGGAAAATATATCTTAAGCCCGGTAAAATAAATATAGAGAATTTTTTTCACTCCAATGACTTCTGTCGGACGCGGAAATACAGAAATTCGATTTTGAGAAACTTTATCCTTGAATGCGAAGTAAAGTGAAAGGCCACATTTGGCGTAAGCTTCCATTCAGTTCTAGAATTTGTACGAAGTCTATAAACTGAGAAGTCTTGGCTCCATATGTTACGTTCTAAAGTATATGAGTCACTAAGCACTATTTTAAGATTTATGACACATGGAACGCAGGCCTGAAGCCAGGATGAGAGAGAGAGAGAGAGAGAGAGAGAGAGAGAGAGAGAGAGAGAGAGAGAGAGAGAGAAGAGAGAGAGAAATTTACTGGTTAACCTTCAATTTCGACACAAATTGACAAAAAAAAAAAAAAAAAAAAAAATACCCAGGCATCTGAGACATCGAAGTTTCCAACGGACTATTTAATGCTTTTATTTTTTCTAAACTTCTCATAACCGTGTTATTTTGTTCCCGCAGAGAGCACAGGTCTACACGGGTTCTAAAAGTGCGAATGAACTTTCAATTTACGTAACAGCAGGGTTTTGAAACTACTCTATGCCTTAGAAATTATTTATTTTGTCCTGCTCCGCAACGAGAAACTAAACAGTTACTACCATTTTCTGATCTCTCTTGTGATTGTCAGCGACCAAGATACAGGATTCAGAATCTCACTAAATACCACCATCCGTCAAATTCAAGCCATCGTTCTAATTAATGGCTAAATTTCACGTGATTCATGCTTCTGGCAAAGGGCAGACTTTACAATAACGAGACAGCCGCCATCGATAACAACAACACTAATAATAATAATAATAATAATAATAATAATAATAATAATAATAATAATAATAATAATAATAATAATTATTATTATTATTATTATTGTAATATTTAACTGAAATCTCAAAATCATATGAATCACTAAAATGGTGAAGAAATCCACTGACATCATTGTGGATGTCTTCACCAATAAATAATAATAATAATAATAATAATAATAATAATAATAATAATAATAATAATAATAATAATAATAATAAGTCGAATCGAGCAGGCACTCGGAAGCGCGCTCGTCGTGTATATATATATATATATATATATATATATATATATATATATATATATATATATATATATATATATATATATATATATATATATATATATATATATATATATATATATTTGCAATTACAACAGCGTGGACTTTTTCAATAATAATAATAATAATAATAATAATAATAATAGTAATAATAATAATAATAATGTTCACAAGTTACACGTAAATGAGAGACAAACTCCGTTATTATCTCTTTAACAAGAAACATAGCGCTCAGAAATCTCCACAGACCTGATTCGACTAAACGAATCACTGACAGACCAACAACAACGACATTCACGCGTCGCTCACGACTGAATTCACTCAAGACTTGCACGAAAGTTATTTCACCATATCCGTGTTTTCATCAATTTCACGCGGGTTGGTCTCCAACATCACAACAGAAATCAGGACTAGCTCCTGTCCTTAACCAGCTAGAAAATGATGTTATTAACCAGAATTCCTACCCTAATCTATATTATATTTACCCAAATGCTATCAACGTCTGGGATCCAATTTAGGCAAGGCCACATAACGCTGACGGCATAACAATTTCCCTCAACCACGGGGGTAAACACTCGAAACACATCAGATATTTACGTTCTTTATGAATGACGGACTTTCACGTTACGTGGTTTTTAGTCTTCCATAATTGGTTAAATCAATATGGGCGGGTTTAGAGGGAGACTGGCGGTCGCTAGTGGTCGCTTATTACACTCGAAGTCACTTTACCTGATTCAGTCGGGTCACTTGTGAGAGAGAGAGAGAGCTTTCGGCATAATGGGTGCGGGGAGGGTGGGGGGGGATCTACATTTTAGGTTTTTGTATATTCTGAGAAGCCGTTTACTTTTCCCCGCCCTCAACTACGAGGGATAAACAGCCGTAGCGTTAATAGCAGTAACAGCTATTTCATCCAAGTGAAATAAAAGGCCTTATGTACATTTTGTTGAGCGCAACGTGAATAAATGAGAGAAAAATGTGAAAATGTGGATTTTTTTTTTTTTTTGAATACTAATGTAAATTATTTTCAATTTATATTTACTTTTTAGTTTGAAGAATTTCCCTTAAATGGGCACAGTTGAGAGAGAGAGAGAGAGAGAGAGAGAGAGAGAGAGAGAGAGAGAGAGAGAGAGAGAGAGAGAGAGAGAGAGAGAGAACCAATGCAGCAATATAACTACTTTCATCTTATACTGATTCTAGACTAGAGCCTTTATGAAAATAAATGCCAAAGCTTCTTCAGAATCATTCAAGATACTTGAGCAGAACTCTCATCAAAAGCACGTCGAACCGCCACAATAAACCCATTTATCTCTGCCGAGCGCATTCTCGCACCTCCAGAAAATCAGGCGCCTTCGGTTAGAGATTTTTGCATTAGAGTCGCGCTGCACTTTGGAGAAAGCACACTTATCTCACTCTGATTCCTTCAGATATCATCGATTTTCTTGCATAGAGTTCATCTCTTTATACTAATCATATTTTTCGAAAATTGTTCCTTGCATCTTTATTATTATTATTATTATTATTATTATTATTATTATTATTATTATTATTATTATATTATTGCTAAGAGATTCACAATTTCGTGAAAAACAATGTGTGATAAAATCCACAATTATATAGTAAATGTGTTTTACATAGTAATAAATTTACTATATAATTGTGGATTCTATCACACATTATTATTATTATTATTATTATTATTATTATTATTATTATTATTATTATTGCTAAGAGATTCACAATTTCGTGAAAAACAATCTGTGTGATAAAATCCACAATTATATAGTAAATGTATTTTACATAGTAATACATTCACTGTATAATTGTGGATTTTATCACACATTATTATTATTATTAATTATTATTATTATTATTATTATTATTATTATTATTATTATTATTGCTAAGAGATTCACAATTTCGTAAAAACAATTTGATAAAATCACACTATATAGTAAATGTATTTTACATAGTAATACATTCACTGTATAATTGTGGACTCTATCACATTATTATTATTATTATTATTATTATTATTATTATTATTATTAAGAGATTATTATTATAAAATATTATTAGAAATGATAGAACTCTATCACACATTATTCATATTATTATTATTATTATTATTATTATTATTATTATTATTATTCAGAAGATGAACTCTATTCATATGGAACAAGCCTACCAGGGCCATTGACTTGAGATTCAGGCTTCCAAAGCATATAGTGTTCATTTGAAAGAAGTACCGTTTCTGAAATCAGTTACTAAAAAAGAAAAAAATACTTAACAAATTGACAAATAAATCGATTAAAATGTAAGTCAATTATAAATTATATAAATTCAATCTGAAGTAACTCATTCCAGGGACTTATACCTTCTATCTTTTAAGAGCACTCAGAAATTTGTCTTCCGTGATTATCCATGAACAAATTTCATATCCACAATGAAAATTTGGTCTCTACAATGCTTTCAGATGGCCCCTTCTTCCCTGAATGCTCCTTTCATTTTCCACAACTTCTGCAAAGCTCCAGCTGCCTTCCATTAACTAAATAAACAAATAAATGAATGAATAAATAAATAAATCAAACAACGCCACTGAGAAGCTTCGAAGAACCAACGAGAGGAACCTCTGAAAGCATAATGAAGTAAAGAATGTCTCCTCCTTCAGGAACTAAGCGCCATCTTTCATCGTACCTTTTATCGTTCTTCAGACGTTTTGCCGAGAGATCTTTGCTTGTCCGCCTGAAAGCCTTAGAACTCTCTCTCTCCTTCCCCCACCTCCCCTACACCCAATCTCTCCCTTTCCTTCTCTCTCGAAATTTTCCCTTCCCTTCTTCCCCTTCTATCTCCCTTGCATCCCCTCTATATAGTTCGGTGGTTCCTCTTTCCTCACTCCCTCCCTCCCCCAGTCTGATTTCCTGGTGTGAGTTATTGAGGGCAATTCCAAGAACTAATGTTCATTTGTGATATACAGTTATTGTACCTCAGGCACCGCTCCCGTCAACGAGGTCTTTACGTTTGAATGTCGTTCGGTGATTTAGGGAGGTGATATTTCCTTATGTTGGCCCTATTCTTTTTTTTTTTTTTTCCCCTTTTTTTCCTTTTTCTATCCTCCTTACCTTTTTTTTTTATTTTTTCTCTCCGTCAGATGGCACGAGATTCATCTCTGTCTACGATGACAGAGACGGTTGTTTACGTTCGCAAAGACGGAAGCTGTGGGCTCCATAGAACGGCCTCGTATTTTCAGAGGGGGCGGGCGCCGGGGATTTTCACGAATATCAGTGCTTTGACCGTTTACGTTATTTCCCCTTTCCCTTCGATAAACACAAAGAGTGAAAGTGGTCAGGTTTCCCTAAGTTCTGGAGGACTGATTGACTGAATATTATCTGGCGTTACAACCGTAAGGGTTACTGACGACGAACTTTAGTGATGGAACTATTTAACAGACTGGCATCTATCGCCTAAAGGTATTTTTATAGTGAAAACACAAGACACGTCGTTGCTAAACGATGGTTCTCTAACCCATCTAAACAATGATCTTCTTCCCTTTTAAGTGATAACTGATTTAATGAATGATATAGATTATGGAACACAATGAGGCCCTGATAAATTTCAGTAAATTTTGGGATGAAGTAAAAAAATATGAAAGAAATGGAGGGAGAACAGGTTAAATCTTCAAGTTTTTAAATTCATTTCAAGATGGTTTTCAGAAAATTTAGAGCTTTTGAGAGTATCAAAATATTCTCAAAATTTTTAATCAAAGTTAACTTATTTCTAAATTATATATTAGGAAATAACGACATTCGTGTTGACTTCATCATTCTCTTACGAATTCACTGACGAATATTTAGTATTTCCGCACTATTTTGAGAGTATAAAAATATTCTCGTAATTATTAATCAATGTTAATTTCTTTCCATACTACATATTAGGAAATAACGACATTCGTGTTGACTTCATCATTCTCTTACGAAGTCACTGACAAATATTTAGTATTTTCGCACTAACCCTTCTATTTACTGATCTATCCACGAACCCGAACAGACAAAAGAAAAATCGAAATTCGGGCGCAACACTTCGAAGGAATTCAGCCCGAATCGAAAAACGTTCGCCTTTCGCTTTGAAACTTTTTTTTTTTTTTTTTTTTTTTAAGTTTCTTAATTTTTTTTTCTTTCCTTCTGCAGATTCGAAAATACTTCGCCGTTCGATTTTTTTTACGGCGCCTTCAACCCGATTATCTGACAACACCCCCGGGGGGGAGGGGAGAGGAAAGTCCATCGGGACTCCAGGGGCAAAATACGGGGCAATAATGGCCACCGGCGCGTTCCTATTGGTGTCCTAATGCCCCCGATAACAGCCAACAATTTAGATAACACAGACGTCATTGATCATAAATTGCTTCGCCATTTCACCCTCGACTTTCCCAGGCCCGACAATTTTTTTGGTCCTTGGTGACGAGTTTTTTTTATTTTTGGTCCTATATGACGAGTGGAAGAAATATATATGTGTATGTGTGTATATATATATATATATATATATATATATATATATATATATATATATATATATATATATATATATATATATATATATATATATGTATGTACAGATATATATATATATATATATATATATATATATATATATATATATATATATATATATATATATATATATATATAATACATAATTTTTCGGTTGCGAAAATTGTGACCTAATGAATCCATTCGTAGGCGTAAACACAAACATACATGTATATATTAACAAAGAGATCAAAATAACGAAAAAAAAAAAAAATTTTCCCATAAACCCAGTTAATTTTCTCCTTGAAAACACGTGCAAAACTGCTATAACAAACCAAATCCAAGCAGCAAGCAATACACCGTCATTTACAGACTCGAAATACACGACGGAGAGCGACAACCAAACGGCTGATTGCTTGCTTGATTGCTTGCTTACATTTCGCCAGCACGAAAAAGCAAGGCAATTCTTCACGCGGGAGGGCGACAATCAATTTCATCCGGCGGTATCTGGCATCCAGCTCCGGCGCCCCTTGTCTGTGATTGGTTCATTTGTCATGTTCCTCGGCCAATGACACGCGACAGATAGCCCAATAAGTAGGGTGTAAGAAGTCTCAGTTTTAGCTAAGTATACGGACTGTTACGTTATGAGATTTTGTACTTATAGGGAATGTAGGCTTATATTTTTATTGGAAGATATGTGATAAGATCTAAGGATGAAATAAAATGTTGCTTGCTGGTCTTAGTAATTCTTGTACCGAAAATAATTTTTTTAACAGGTACGTTATTACTGCTTCCCTTCAATATATATATATATATATATATATATATATATATATATATATATATATATATAATATGTGTATGTATACATATATCTAAATATATATATATATATATATATATATATAAATGTGTATGTATACATATATCTAAATATATATATATATATATATATTGAGTATATATAAATGTGTATGTATACATATATCTAAATATAATATATATATATATATATATATATATATATATATATATATATATATATATATATATATATATATATATATATATATATATATATATACTGTATAAACACACACGCACACACACACACATATACGAGTATATATATATATGTGATACACCTTTTACCCTTGAAAGAGTGGTTTTTTATATTGTGATACCTTTCCTGTTTTCAATACGACATTAAGGAATGAGGTTTCTAGCCCTACGACCTGCTGCGACCCACAACAGTCAAATAACTATCACATACATAATTCGCTGTTTAAGTCATCATAGGAAAAGTGAACTTTTTAAACGGTCTTAAATCGTTTCACAGATGGAAATGACATATTTCAAGCGCATCAATCTACAACCCAAGAAAGCCACTTACAACAGCAGCGCTGACTGTAGAGTTGTATTTTAGAGGTGAAGGTTCTCATCTTGTATAATGACATTTTTTATTTTTTAATTTGACTTCGATTTTTATGGCAGTATTAGATGAAGTAGGTCTCTCCACAAATGCCCAGAATGTTGCCATTTGCAACCCTTGCACTGTACCTCTCGACGGTCATCCAAAGGAAAGTATTGGTAGCATTATGCATGATAAAATAACTTCAATTACCCTTTAATTATGCAGTATTTGACGAGAGTAACATTTAAAGCCATTTTCACCACAGGTTTTCGAAGCTAGTTTCCGAAGTAACCCTCATTTTTCGTCCTGTGCCTCATTACATTTCGTAATTTTATTAACAAAATTCCAAAAAGGGCTCCTTAAAACATAACTTCAAATATGTTAAAAAAAACTTCATCTGAAAAAAAAAAAAAAAAACTACGCCCCGGAATTATATCCGATTCAACCTCTTATTCAGGCGAAGGAGTTCGCAAAATTTCTAACGACCCTCAAAATATAACTTCAAATATGTTAAAAATCTTCGTCTGTAAAAAAAAAACTACACCCAGAAATTACACGAAATTACATCCGATTCTACCGCTTACTCACGAATTACATCCGATTCTACCGCTTACTCACGAATTACATCCGATTCTACCGCTTACTCACGAATTACATCCGATTCTACCGCTTATTCACGAATTACATCCGTTTCTACCGCTTATTCACGAATTACATCAGATTCTACCGCTTATTCACGAATTACATCCGATTCTACCGCTTATTCACGAATTACACCCGATTCTACCGCTTATTCACGAATTATACCCGATTCTACCGCTTATTCACGAATTACATCCGATTCTACCGCTTATTCACGAATTACATCCGTTTCTACCGCTTATTCACGAATTACATCAGATTCTACCGCTTATTCACGAATTACATCCGATTCTACCGCTTATTCACGAATTACATCCGATTCTACCGCTTATTCACGAATTACATCAGATTCTACCGCTTATTCACGAATTACATCAGATTCTACCGCTTATTCACGAATTACATCCGATTCTACCGCTTATTCACGAATTACATCCGATTCTACCGCTTATTCACGAATTACATCCGATTCTACCGCTTATTCACGAATTACACCCGATTCTACCGCTTATTCACGAATTACATCCGATTCTACCGCTTATTCACGAATTACATCCGATTCTACCGCTTATTCACGAATTACATCCGATTCTACCGCTTATTCACGAATTACATCCGATTCTACCGCTTATTCACGAATTACATCCGATTCTACCGCTTATTCACGAATTACACCCGATTCTACCGCTTATTCACGAATTACATCCGATTCTACCGCTTATTCACGAATTACATCCGATTCTACCGCTTATTCACGAATTACATCCGATTCTACCGCTTATTCACGAATTACATCCGATTCTACCGCTTATTCAGGCGAAGGGCTTCACAACATTTCTAGCGATCCTTAAAATATAACTTCAAATGTGTTAAAAAAAAATTCTTCAACATCTGAAAAAGAACTACGCCCCGAAATTACATCCGATTCTACCACTAATTCGGGGTGGAGGGGTGAGGAGGGGGCGGGGGCGAATCCATGATGTCAGCTCTACAAGTTATGTTGGTTGTCGCGAAATCCACTTGTTGATTTACCAGAGGCTGTAATATCATATTCAACGCGATCCCCACTTGTTGGGGGCGAGGAAGGGAACCCAGTCAGTGGGTATTGAGTTTATTATTGTTCATCTTCTGAATAATAATAATAATAATAATAATAATAATAATAATAATAATAATAATAATAATAATAATAATAATAATAATAATAGACATGGTCGCATATCAAAAAAAGCTTTCTGAATTTGTCATGAATTTAACTGGTGTTTCAGGTGATATTTATTATTATTATTATTATTATTATTATTATTATTAGTAGTAGTAGTAGTAGTAGTGTAGTAGTAATATTAGTAGTAGTATTGGGGTCCATGAGTTTATACCATCTTGCTCTTCCCAAAATTAATAATAATAATAATAATAATAATAATAATAATAATAATAATAATAATAATAATAATAATAATAAGAGTGGTAATGAAAACCTGCCAGATTCGAGGGACGTTTGACTTTGGGTCACTAACGATTTGCACCACTTGACAGGCGATAATTATTTGCCTCAAAAATTGGTCTCTGAAGAAGAAGAAAGAAGAAGAAGAAGAAGAAGAAGAAGAACAAACCGAAGGGAATAGAGAAGAGACTGCATTCAAGAAGACACAGAAACAAAGGAACAAACGAAAGGACACATTAAGTGACGTGTCGAAAGGCCTTCCTCTGGCGGCGCCAGTTTATTCTGTCGATAAATCAATACATATTTTCAATACTACTGTAGTCACATATATATCCGCCTCCCTTCTTTTCCTTGAGAGAGAGAGAGAGAGAGAGAGAGAGAGAGAGAGAGAGAGAGATCGGAACATTAGCTTTACCACCTGTACAGTTACGTATCACCTAATAAATTAGGCATAAACAAACGGCAGTATAAACAGAGCCATGATAAATAACAGATGTCAATTTATAACAAACGATAAATATCCGGCCGTACGCACAAACACACATACAAACGCAGTGGTCAAACAGCCATTCCATATTCAACCGGTGTCTTCCAGATGTGCCCTACCAATCTTCCATTCACAAAAAATGGTCTTCCGAGGGGAAGGAAGGGGGGGAACTATAAAAGATTTTTATAAATGTCGCCCGCGGACGGTAAAGGGGGGGCGAAAAAATAAAATAAACAAACATTTGTAATTGTATGGGAGTGGCAGGTTGGCGTTACGGCGTCCCCAAGGGGGCCTTTACCCGTCACACGAACTTCCAGTTGTGTGATTTGTCGTCGGAGGCAAGTGCGTATATTTACATTTGTGTGCGCGCACGCGCGGATGTATGGGCGCTTGAAGTGTTATTCTGAGGACTGTCAATGCGGGTGTACGAACTTCAGGTCCTGTAAGGCGTCTATTCACAAGAGTTTCCTATAGTGACAAGGGCGTCCTTGGATGTCATTGCCGACGTGTAAGCAAGGTCTCGCCTTTGGATGGCGGTTCAGGGGCATAAAGGTGGCAAAAGGCAACACCTTGGGCAATTCAGGAGAGACCTTCTTCACAAAGGCAGTGCGGGTAACAATTTGAAACTAACCAACGAAGATTTCAAGACGGGGAATGTCACAGCAACCTCCCAAAACCTGCCCCTCTTCAAAAGGATTCGCTCCTGGTGCCCTATCTTTTGTGCCCTACCAGTTCACGAGAGCGTGGGCAACGGGAACGGAAGTCAGCCTGTATATCAAATCTCCCCTTTAGTTATTTTCCTTAAGCCACATCCACACGTGGCCACTGAAGAAGAAGAACTGCAGAGATCAAGAGTTTCAGGCATACTCACTGAACTGATGCAAATGAGAGATGTTTCGAGAGTCCTCCTGATATAGAACATTTCTTGACATTTAAAGGAGAAATTTTCCTCAAAAACTAATCTCTCTCTTTCACCGGCACTCCAGAAAAAAAAATTACGAGAGAGAGAGAGAGAGAGAGAGAGAGAGAGAGAGAGAGAGAGAGAGAGAGATTTTCTTTTTCGTAACAACAAAGATATCTAAGACGTTCCCGTAACCAGACAAACAGTGATTTAGAAGGGGAGTTTCATTAGCAATAAGAGAGAGAGAGAGAGAGAGAGAGAGAGAGAGAGAGAGAGAGAGAGAGCCTAACAGGTCATGGGTCTGTAGAGATACCAGAGAGAGAGCCAATAAAACTAGGTCATGGGACTGTAAAACTTCAGATAAAACCAGCTTAACAAACCAATTTTCAGGCGATTACATCAAGCCATTACTGAACAAGGATCAAAGTATCCCGTGCTATAATTTTCGTTGTAAGATACATTTATATATCCTGAAGTTAGATAACTTACACCAGTTACAAACACGCAAAACACAATTACAAAAAAAAAAAAATACAATGAACAGGATAAACCATAAGACGAAAAGATGAAAACATCAACAATGTAAGACAAACTACATAACAAAAACCACTTTTCATAGAATGGCACGTCATAAAAATCTATAAACTCCTTTACATAACAATATTTTTATATCTCCTTTTACTTTCATGCTGCTAGTTTTGAAAGTATAATCTGAGCCCCTGTTTCCTATTTTATCAGAAGAAGAAGAAGAAGAAAAGAAGAAGAAGAAGAAGAAGAAGAAGAAGAAGAAGAAGAAGAAGAAGAAGAAGAAGAAGACGAAGAAGAAGAAGTAGAAGAAGACGAAGAAGAAGAAGAAGACGAAGAAGAAGAAGAAGAAGAAGACGAAAATGAGGCAGCAGAAGAAGAAGAAGAAGAAGAAGAAGAAAAAGAAGAAGAAGAAGAGGATGAAGAAGAAGAAGACGAAGAAGAAGAAGAAGACGAAGAAGAAGAAGTAGAAGAAGACGAAGAAGAAGAAGAAGAAGAAGAAGAAGAAGAAGAAGAAGAAGAGAAGAAGAAGAAGAAGAAGAAGAAGAAGCAAAGACGAAAAAAAAAAACTCGCTCATTCCCCGGGCGCTGGCACCACACACAGCCGTGTGACACTTTCTCCGGAAGCCTGTTTGTTCCTCATTCAGTCATTTAGTCACTCTCGACTTCACTTTACATCCATCATTGTAAACTCACATAATGAGAAATTCCCCGAACCACTATTTCACCCGGCGCGGAAATACCCAGAGGCATCTTAAAACATCAAAACTTGTGGCGCAGAAGTTAGGGGGCTGCGAAGTTATTAGGAACGTACCGTGTTGCCGAATCCGTGACAAGTGGCGGCGGGCTCAGTTATACTTCGGCTAAGTAGGCACCCAGGGCCCATTTGTTTTTAGCCGCAAGTTGAACGTCGTTCCTGATGCTATTTCCCCCCCCCCTTTCCTTCACCCTACTCCCACCTGCCCCCCTCTCTCTTTCTCTCTAACCCCTCCCCACATCTGCCTCTGTTCCGCTACTTTAAAGAGGATTTTTTTTCGCCACACCCGATTCATTCAATATTTTTTGCTCACTGTTGTTGCTCAACTCCCGTCTTTAAGAAGTTGAAAGAAAGTTGTAAATAATTATATTACCATAAAGGAATAAGTAAAAGGTAATGATGAATTTTACTCATACACTGCGCATACATGACGTCAACTGAGAGAGAGAGAGAGAGAGAGAGAGAGAGAGAGAGAGAGAGAGAGAGAGAGAGAGAGAGAGAGAGAGACTCTTGGTTCAACCAACCTAGTTGAAAAAGTATGATTTCTTTCACAGATTATACTTAATGTCCAAATAATCGTAACGTAATCTAGTAGCCGAATTACCTGGTTTGGCTTAAGAGTTATGCGATTCTATACTATCAAAATATTCTGATGAAGAAAATAAAAATAAGCGTTGCATCTTCTGCCACACTAAGCATTATACAACCTAATTCTGTATCAAAACTATAAATCATATTTCAATATTTTGTCGAGCGCATCGTACTTTCCAAGTATTACATGCTCATGAAATTTTTACTAGGTGTACTTTAATCTTTATCACTTATATAATCATACTATGTATTAATCATTCATGCACAGAAACTAAAACTATATGCTATTTTTACCTGCTTATTCCATCAATTAGCGAACTTCCCTCATGAATCGTAAAATCATGTTGTAAATACTTCTTTACGTATCAAACATGTTACTGACATTCTTAAGATGTGGCCTCACAATATCAGAATATGCATAGCGAATCTTCCTACAATCATACACCAATTCACAAAAGCATTCCCTCGTGTACAGTGCCTCTTCCGCAATGATCTATTAAAAATTCAGAAAAATTCCATACGCTGAAATATTCCGTCTTGTATCTCGTTCCATCCGGAGTTGTATGTCATAAGCTTATTTTCCCGGTCGGTATTTTTCCTTCACAGTTCTCACATTACCAGAGAGCTAAATGAGGAACATAAATTGTAACACGGCCATGTGGAAATCAGTCACATTAAGGTAATTTGAAGCTAAATCTTTTAACGAAATGTCGACGAGTTGAACTGAGGTTCTCAAGTTATCAACGTTCTGTCTTGACTAATAAATGAATGATTGATATTATAATAATAAATGTGAGAAGATGTGGTCTGCAATAAAGCCACGCTGGAGGAAGAGGGACATACACTCTCGTCATTATGGAACACCGACCAAAAGTAAATATAAAAGAAATGTAAAAAAATAAATATGAAAATAAATATTAAAAAGATGGCAACACCACTTTACAAGACGGAGAGGAAAAAAGATCTGAAAAGATCATATGCAAAAATGAGGAAAATGTTTTCATCCTTTGAAATTTTTTAGAAATCAATTGAGGATATAATTTCGAACAGGGACTGTTATATCGAATATAGCTGAATGAATATAGAGTTTAAGACATCGGAGCGATAAGCAAGTCTACCGAAACATAAATAATATTAAGAAATACGTGATTTATCGAAGCTAGGTCTGTGTAAATAATCAGAAGTCCCAAAAATACTGACTAACGAATAGCAGTTAGATCTCATTATAATCAAAATTATCACAATCCCCTCAAGGCTGAATAAATTTTGAATAATTCTTTAAATCCTCTCTCTCACGACCGAAACATGGAAATTTCGTCCTCGAGGAGACAAACTTATTGTACATATTTACAGAAATATGCAATGGAAGTTTTTATATATATATATATATATATATATATATATATAAATATATATAAATATATATATATATATATATATATATATATATATATATATATATATATATATATATATATATATATAAATATATATATATATATATATATATATATATATATATATATATATATATATATATATATATATATATATATATATATATATATATATATATATATATCAATTCGCTCTACCTTGGAAAAGATATATTTTCATATATGTTACCCGAAGTGGATTTTTTTAGTTGATAATAAGTTCGTCGTCTCGTGGGCTCGAACCACGGAGGACAAGAACTCAGGGCTACAGTGACGCCTTAAACGACACGGCCATCAAGGTAGAGTAAACTGGATATTAAAGGACGTTTGTAGCTTAATGCTTGCATATGTATCACGGTGATGCGATAAAATTCAATATATATATATATATATATATATATATATATATATATATATATATATATATATATATATATATATATATTATATTAAACAGGTTTCTCCCGTTTGGCAGTGAAAAGAAACATCTAAACAGGTTAACAGATTTTCTATTGTTGGAGTCGAGTATGCGGAAGGGAGCAGAGCGATCATTATTAAATCACTGTTAAGTTTAACGAAGGAAGAACACACTTCGTTTCATGGGCGAATGCCGAAATATAATCACTGGTAGAAATCCAACGAGGGCGTGTGTGTGCGTATGTGTGTGTGCGTATGTGTGTGTGTGTGTGTTTATTTATGTTTACTGAACAACACGGACTGGGTCTCCAACGTACGTAATTATCAACGGTCGTTATAAAGATATGAGATATTCCAATTAAAGCAGAGACTCGCTCACAAAAGATAAATATGTTTATCTTTCTTATATTCAACTAGACTTTTAAAATTAGGGTGATTAATTTCTTCAATTATGTTTTCTATTAGTTTTTTTGAATGTTTCTGTGTTTGTTTTTCAGGTTTTGCAGACCATAACAGACACCTTGATGTTTCTTCAACTCTCTTTGCTGGGAGAAAGGGCTAGGGATTTGGTACGATACATGTACACATGCGCTTCTAAGCGATGTCAGGCAGGGCAGCCGATTACGGTCTATTCAAAGTTTTTTTATAAAAATGTTAAACGAAGAAGAAGAGTCTTGGACCATTACGAAAATTTGACCAGAAATGCGGCTCGGGACTGGCAACAAGTGACGAGGTTCTGGAAGTCACCCGAATTTGGATAGCACCATCTATCCATTTATCTGTAACTCTGTCTATCTATCAATCTATTTCTTTATTTATTTATCTGTTTATTTATCTATTCGACTGCCCAGTCTTGGAGGAGATGCGAGGCGCCCGAACTCTCCTGCTCGTCTACTTTTCATTCCAGAATCCCTGGGTTTCCAACTCTGTGGATTCTGTTCCGAGAAGATTCTGATTTATGGACTTTTCCTGATTGTTCCCTTGGAATACGTGCACATTACAGTAACTAATACTAATGCTTCTAATCATAATAATGATCATCTTAGTACCATAAGTCCCTCAAGAGATCTTCCATGTTGATAACAGAGTAGAGACTTAGCCTGAATGACAGGAAAAAACAATGAACGCGGAGATGAAATAAAAAGAAAAGTTGTAGTGGCTCGAAGTGTTCTGATTGTAGAAAGACAGATTTTAATCGAACCACGCTTTCAAAGGTCGAGAGAATAAAACAAGAAATAGTAGAAAATGGAAAATAGTTCAATTAATATTCCTCTAAAAGAATGATGTAGAGCTGAAAGTCCAAAGGCCTTTCACTGAAAATTATTTTATTTTCTTGTCTTTTAACGGAGTGACAATACCAACGACCTTGGGAAATAATCTATCGGTAAAATGGCTGGTCGGAATGATGTACGTAGTACTTAAAGAATAAAAAAAAGCAAAGAATAAGGTACTCACCGCTTTCTCTATTTTGTGTTGTCTGACATTCTCAAGAATACGTCATCTGTTAAAAGAAAACGTAAATCTTTTCACATTTACAAAAAAAAAAAACGATAACTGGGTCTTTGAACAACTAATAAGTAATGAAGATATGACTGATGAGACTAAACAAGTATTAAAGTGTTTATATATGATTATAAATCATTATAAATCATTGTACATTATGTATTACAGCAATGGCAAGCGAATCTGGTTTCATCATCGCACCCTGCTAACCTACCGGTCAACTGTGTGTCCGATTTTTTAACAGTAGGTTGCCAGGGCATGATAACGACACTTTCGCACTCGTTGGCCGCGTATTGTTGGATTTGGGAACGAAGAAGAGTGAATATATTCATGTGAAAATTACAAATTAATAACAAATTCTAAACAAAAGAAAAGATTTAGAAGTCAAGGTCTAATCTCGTAGATTTTAGCACACAAACTCCATAATTCTGGAACATCATTATATATTCCTGGTGTTCTCATGGAAAATAAAGAAAACAGGTTATGTCACACGAAAAGCAACATAAATTATGTATATACTATCATATATATATAATATAAATATAAATATATATATATATATATATATATATATATATATATATATATATATATATATATATATATATACAAATGTATATATATATATATATATATATATATATATATATATATATATATATATATATATATATATATAAATATATATATAATCAGCGCTCTAGAAAATGCAATTTATTTAAGACAGCGGACAAAAATAAATAAGATCTGCAATAAAAACTGTTAATAAACTCAAAAGATAGTTCATAAAATATACATGTCGCGTTTGAGTATGCCTATTGCGAAACACTGTTGAAAATACAAAAAACATTACCGAAATAAGTCAGAATATATGATAAAAGCATGTGAAGGATTCGACGGCAAGAATCTGTTGAGAGAGAGAGAGAGAGAGAGAGAGAGAGAGAGA
>NC_089768.1:33900000-33907500 GCF_040412425.1 Macrobrachium rosenbergii
TTTATAATTTACTTGTATCTTTATCTATTTATTTATAAACTTATTAATTTAGTTTTACATTTCTAATAACTGATCTATTCTTTTTGTATTTTCTGTTACCTTCTGTTAATTCCTACAAATGAACATTATATTCTTCAGATGCTTGAATTTCTAAATAATGGCCACTGTGGTGACTTGGTCCATATAAATAGGGTTCACCTTAATAATAATAATAATAATAATAATAATAATAATAATAATAATAATAATTTACAATTAACCTAATAGACGAATCTATTCACCCCACCCCATTTTAGGGAAGAATGCCCACCACTCACAAAGAGTCTTACAAAACGGCCAAACCAAACCATTCTTTCACGAGCTTCCCCCACCCGTGTTTACCAGCCCCACAGACACGGCCCCATTCTTTATTTACCATCAGCCTCTGACTTAGACAAACACCTCCATCGACGCCCAATCAGAAGCCGTTTGTCTGGGCGACAACCTCATCCCCTCACGCCCATCACAATCAAAACGAAATCATATGTTTCTTCCTTCCCCCGCCTATCACCGTCTAACACGCCATTCAGCTATCTCACCCCTCGGTAATCTCACTCCTCTGCCGTCTCACCCCTCTGTCATCTCACCCCGCGGTCATTTAGCCCACTCTGTAAGCTCTTTCCTCGGTAATCTCGCCCCATCTGTAATCTCACCCCTCGGTAGTCTTACCCATCTGTAATCTCACCCCTCCATAATATCACTCCTCTGTAGTCTCACCCCTCGGTAATTTCATCCTGTAATCTCACCCCGCGTTAGCCTCACTCCTCTATAATCTCACCCCTTGTTAATCTCACTCTGTAATCTCGCACCTTGGTAATATCGACATCTCTGTAATCTCACCCCTCGGTAGTATCACCCATCTTTAACCCCACTCCTCTGTAATCTCACCCCTCGGTATATCACCCTTCGATTATGTCACCCCTCGGTAATCTCACACTTCACTAATCTCACCCCTCTGTAATCTCACCCTTCGATAAATTCACCCCTCCGTAGTCTTACTCCTCTGTAATCTCATCCCTAGGTAATCGAGGCCTCTGTAATCTCACCCTTTGATAATTTTACCCCTTTGTAATCTCACCATTCGATAATCTTACCCTTTGTAATCTCACCCTTCGATAATCTTATCCTCTGTAATCTCACCCTCCGATAATCTTTCCCCTTTGTAATCTCACCCTTCGATAATCTTATCCTCTGTAATCTCACCCTTCGATATTATCCTCTGTAATCTCACCCTTCGATAATCTTATCCTTTGTAATCTCACCCTTCGATAATCTTATCCTCTGTAATCTCACCCTTCGATAATATCTTCTGTAATCTCACCCTTCGATAATCTCACCCCTTTGCAAACTCGCCCTTCGATAATCTTACCCCGCTGTAATCTCACCCTCGGTAATATCACCCCTCTGTAATCTCGCCACTCGGTAATCTCACCACCACCACCACCGCCATCCCGTCCGAGCTTTGCTAGTTGGAGTCTTTCTCTCTCCCTCTTCATCTCCGGTAGTTAAAAGCGCCTCCAGCCTCCAGAACACGGCCTCGGCGTCATCCCGACGAAAAACATCGTATTATTCCGGCCTCCTAGAGGCCAAAGCGTCGTTTACGTCATCCCGGCAGGAGGGGATGTATCTAATTCCTCGTCGGCCACTAAAAAAACCATTCCTGATTCCCACATTCCAAGCGAGAGGCCAGAACACAAATTGCCGACAGACGATCTGGAGATAACGTGAATGAAACGTTCTGGGAAAAATCGGGGGCGTTCATGATTCACACTTCTGGCAGCGAGAACGGCAACTGTACGACTCCACAAGTTTCCTCTGCAGTGTTGCCACAACACGAGCTTTCTCTTGACTATTATCTCCACTTATTTCGGCGTCTCTCTCTCTCTCTCTCTCTCTTCCTCCCTCTATCTCTTTCTCTTTTAATAAGATCACCTCCGATTCGACCGCATTTTACAGACTAGGGTGAACACCCAATCATCGGTGAAAAAACGCGGCTTACGTTTAATGCCTTCGGGAACCGAATCGCAGAATCTTTCGGGTTTGAAAATCATGAATAAGTAATACGGACGCAGGCATCTTCTTCTTCTTACTCCGAAGGTTTTGTCGGCCAACTGCTGGCGGGCGGGGGTTGGCCGTTCTCCAGTAGGGGAGAAGCCTTGCCAGCTATCCCATGGATATTGGTAGAAGACAATGATTCCCCATCTCCGAGAGGGATAAGAAAAAAAAAAAGGGGGGGGGAGATAAAAAAAATCGTAATTTCTCCTGAATTATGCGAGCGGTAACGACAAAATCATTCAGAACTTGTAAGAGAGCCAAACATCTTTTAGAAGCCACGAAGAACACTGTCCCGCTTCTTTATGATGGAATGGGCGGGTTGGGGGCAGTTAGGGGGTAACAGAGGACCAGCTAAACGGAACGGTTTTATGGATAATTTAATGGAAAAGTTGGAAGGAAAGGAACAGCCTTTCAGTCAAGAGACGTCCACTGAGGAAAAGTTCAAGGGAAGGAGATTTCTTTTAGGGCAACGAGTCCAACAATTTATTTGATTTAGTGTATCTGGTTTCTTTGTTTATAACACGAGAAAGGGAAAGAGACGCCGCAACACCATCAACTACAAAGTGAAACACCATCTTTGATAAGTGAAACGCATCTGCGCAGGGTAAAATAATCTTACGCATGAAGCCTGGCTACTCAGGCCATATGCCACACCGTGACAAATGCCACAGAAATATCAGAAGCGATGGCATATACTTCCCTTAAGTTCCCTGGAAAGATTGACCAAGCCTCAAAAAAACCATACTACTAGAACAGACACATAAACACATAGATGATGAGTTATGTGGCTCGACAGCTTGCTATATAAAATGTTCTACGTGGCCTCCGCAATATTACCTATTATTAGGCTAAGATAGATGTACACAAACGGACACAGGTACAGTCAAATACATATATGTGTCTGTACGTGTGTGTATTATATATATATATTATATACAGAATTCGTAGAGTTCATGGATTACCTGAAGATATGTCTATATACACACACATATATATATATACACACACAGATAATATATACACACACACACACATATATATATATATATATATATATATATATATATATATATATATATATATATATATATATATATATATATATATATATATATATATCAACTCTAAATCCATCAACTCTACTAATTATATATATATATATATATATATATATATATATATATATATATATATATATATATATATATATATATATATATATATATATATGATTCGTAGAGTTGATGGATTAGCTGAAGATATATCCATATACATATATATATACAATATATAATATATATTATATATACATATATATATTTAGAATGTCTACAAACCCTAAACTTTCGAATAAAGTACGATTTCACATTCAAGAAAAAAAACTATATAACTCACGACATTTCACCTCAGACAACCCCACTTTCCATTCTCCTTACAAATTCACAAAAAAAGCCCACCCTAGGAGAATCTAATCGCCTTGTCAAAAATCGACGCGGAGGACCAAACGCGCCCCCACCCCCAAAGTCTGTTATGGGCGTCGTGGCATCTCCACGCGATCGCCTTTTGTCTCTCTTTCGGCGGGACATATTGGAAGATGGTGATCAGCTGGTGTAACTAACTCGTTCTCTTTCGGATCAAAACTTTAGGCTCAGAAGTTCTATTTTTTTTTTGCCGCTTCTTCTGCAGTAGCACTCACACATGTGATGTGATGTGATGTATATGTGTGTATATATATATATATATATATATATATATATATATATATATATATATATATATATATATATATATATGTATGTATGTATGTATGTGTGTATACATATATAGATAGATAGATAGATAGATATATCCTCTCTCTCTCTCTCTCTCTCTCTATATATATATATATATGTGTGTGTGTGTGTGTACACGAGCACGCGAATCTATAGACACGAAATACACAAATTCACATATACATTTGTAAAATGATTGCGTATACATACATATACATACAAGCAAACACACATATGTATAACATATATGTAAAAATATGCATATATGTATGTATGTATATATACTGTATATATATGCATACATAGACATTCAGTATACAGTACATGACTGTAGTAATAAATCTTATGATCAATTCGCAAAATTAATATGGCGGTATTTAAATGCAGTTAAATCCAAAGATATAAAATATTCACATAAAAGGAACGAACAGATCTAAGAACGAATAATTATGATTAATCTTAAATATATATCAGTGAATACAAATAAATATAGTGAAAAATAGATGTGCAAAAATCTACGGTCACCAGATTAAGCATTTCATTTACTTATCAAAATGTGCACTAAGTGAATATTAATCCCTGAATAAAAAAATATACTTAAAATCTAATTATTATTTATCACCGCAGAACATTAGACTTACCTTTTCAATAAGAGATATTTAATTATAACTGTATATCACGAGACTTAATATTTTAAAATGAAATATTATGACTGTAGATCACGAAACTTATCTTTTTAACAGGAAATGTTTAATTATCACTACAGAACATTAGGCTTATCTTTTGAATAAGAAAATCATTTAAACTTTTCGTAATTCAAGAATTTTGTCAAAATACAAATCTGTCATCCCACACAGCAAACAGTCAACCATACATTATACAGATGACATTTTTTTAAGCATCTATTTAAAAATATGTGATGTGAAGGAATTTATGGACTAATTGATTGTATATTTGTTGTTTGTTTATATGTTTATAGATGTGTTTACTTTGTTTGATGGACGATTTTATGAGAAATCTGTGCACAGTATTTCTTTTACATTGTTTGGTTATATTTAGATGAAACCTGTTTTTGTTAGTTAACAGCAATTAGACCTGCCACGTAAACTGCATGTTTTAAAAAACAAAAGCAATAATAATAATAATAATAATAATAATAATAATAATATGATGATTATGATGATGGTGGTGGTGGTGGTGATGATAGTATGAGCTATTGTAAACTAAGAGCAAAATTTAATAATAATAATAATAATAATAATAATAATAATAATAATAATAATAATAATAATAATAATAATAATAAGGTGATGAAAAGTTTCAACATTCCGCCACTGCAGTTAGCCTCATTTTCCAAACACTGTTATGTCATAATTCCTTTTACCAATCGGCTGCTGCTTCCATAAAAAACATCAGTGACAATAACCCGGTTCTAAAGAGAGAGAGAGAGAGAGAGAGAGAGAGAGAGAGAGAGAGAGAGAGAGAGAGAGAGAGAGAGAATTTTTAAACCAAAGAAGCTGTTGGTTAATATGTCACCTGGTTACCATACATGCAGAGAGAGAGAGAGAGAGAGAGAGAGAGAGAGAGAGAGAGAGAGAGAGAGAGAGAGAGAGAGAGAGAGAGAGTCATATGCTTTAGATTTCATCGCCTTAGAGGAAAATGAAATGTACCGTTGTATTCTCCAATGGAGGCTAATCGAAAAATAAGAAAGAAATACCTTATTAACAAGGGGGATTTCATGTAATAATACTAGTGTAATCATTCTAAACGATTAAATCTCAACAGAGTAATTATCTGTGGCTGTACCTTGATTTGTTTCAATTACCATGAACTATAATATCACGACAGACGATGATAATATTTTTGGCTCATGAAAACAGGAATTATCAGATTAATATAGAAATCCGTAATTGTTAGATTAATACGGATTACATTTCAGATAATAACAAAATCATGAAGGCCACCAGCAATCTGTAAATAAGGATACAGATATCGTTTACTTTTAAAATAATCTGTTAAAGATTTTTACGAATGGTAGCACATGCAAGTCAAGAATGCTAGACATCTTAATAAGAAAGCTGAACACAGCGGCTGCAAAAATGCTGCAAATTTAATAATAAAGAAAGTTTAATTGCAATTATGATTATTACAAATGATAAAAAATCATTAACAATCTTCAGAAGTAGGAGGGAATTATTCATTAACGGTCATGTAATAATCATAAACTACATTTCAAAAATCAAAAGTACAGAAAATAAAAAAAAACTATCCTGAAAGGGAAATGATAATAATACAAAAAATGAATAAATCTGTTGTAAAAAACATCGATTATCTTTAAAAAAAAAATTGGACTAATGATCTCTCACAATTATTATGAATGAAGTAACGATTGTGAGTGATTCTCAAATGCAGGAAACTTAATGCAAAAAGACGAGGAATTTTAAAAAATACGAAACTTTTGGATTTATTACCAGAGTTTTCGAAACAGGTTACCATAATCGTCAGTGATCATGATTTATCTTCTTAGTTAAGCAGTTATTATTATTATTATTATTATTATTATTATTATTATTATTATTATTATTCAGTAGACGAGCCCTATTCATATGAAACAGACCTGAAATTCAAGCTTCCACAGAACATGGTATTCATTTGAAGGAAATAACAGAAAGGAATATGAAATACAGAAAGGGGAGATCACTTAGTAGAAAATTAAAAATGATTTCACAAATTAATTAATAAACAGATACAGGTCTAAGTAAAATACAAGGAGAATTGCTTTAGGGCAGGAATGCATTGCAACTTCGTCTGAACTGTTGAGCTTCCAACTGCACAACATCCGAGTCGGTAGAGCTGTGGACTAGCCCTCGCTAGGCCAGAGTTCGAGTCTCCGGCCGGCTGATGAAGAGTTAGAGGAATTTATTTCTGGCGATAGAAATCCATTTCTCGCTATCATGTGGTTCGGATTCCACAATAAGCTGTAGGTCCCGTTGCTAAGCAACCAATTGGTTCTTAGCCACGTAAAATAAGTCTATTCCTTCGGGCCAGCCCTAGGAGAGCTGTTAATCAGCTCAATGGTCTGGTAAAACTAAGGTATACTTTTTCCTCAGGGAGACTGTTCCACAGTCCGACGGTGGGGGGAATAAAGGACCTCTGGAATTGAGAAGTTCGATAGCGAGGCACATTATCTGGATGTTGGTGCTGCTGTTCAAGATTAGAAAGTAATGTTTACTAAAGAGTTTTATAAACCAAGATCGTAGTGCAATGATTCTTACCACGATTTTGTCATAATTAGAGGCTAAAGAAAACAATTGCAGGACTTGTATACCTCACATGGAAAAGAAATTTTGGATATGTTACCTTGCGAAACTTTCAATCATAAAAAAAAAAAGAAAAAGGAAAGAGAATGCCCATGTGTAGCACATTCACTTATATTAGAGTCAGTTACAACTAATGCATCACGCTACGTTCAACACAGGACCCCCGCCCCCCCCAAAAAAAAAAAAAATCCGGCCAAGAAAGGAAAGCCGTTAATGGGTTATTCCTGAACAAAGTTTCTAATTGGCTAATGCGATGTGAAAGTCTAGAGGAGGGAGGGAGGGAGGGAGGGAGGGGTACTAAGTAGGGAGACGGT